>NC_051180.1:61970098-62253341 GCF_013339695.2 Rhipicephalus sanguineus | reverse complement strand
GCGCATTTAAAAGTCGTCGGCGAGCTCGCTCGCTTCTTCTTATATTTGCGCAGGGAGAACCTGCCCTTCCGCGGGTTCACGCGGTTTTCTCGTGGTGAGGGGAAGAGGGATGTTTTAAGCTTCACCGTGAATCCGTGGTCCGCGCTACTGTTACGAAGCGTACGAAAGTCACTCGAGCTCAGGGACGCCGCCAAACGAAGACAGAATATGAGCGCGAGCTATCAAGTGTCACAGCTCGACTTTGAAGTCCTCTAGTTCCTTCGCTGCTTCAGCCGCCTTTGCAACCGGAGTGCTGTTCAAACTGAGAGTATCCCATGCTCAAGCCTCACTTCGTATAGCATTAGTTTTTTGCTATCGCATTCATTGCTTCGCCCTTGCGGCGAAACTGTGACATTTTTTTAAAGACGATAGTCTTTCTTGGGGATTAAACGCAGAAATTTTGGTCTGTCTGTCTGTCTGTCTGTCTGTCTGCTGTCTGTCTGTCTGTCTGTCTGTCTGTCTGTCTGTCTGTCTGTCTTTTCTGTGTGTCGGCACGTCACTCGATTCAGCCACCCGGCCAAAGTTGAACCACTGGCCCAGGGCCAGCCATCTTGAACGGCTGACTAGGTTCATACTTGTGAACGTTGTCGATCAAAAATAAATATTACGCATATCTGAGGCGCAACATCATTAGGCAAGTATTAGTGGTGTGTTCCTTTAATAGAAAATGCATAGATACGCAATTTTAAATACCCTAGTTTCTTAAGCTGCGCTGAAAATGCGACTGCGCTGAAACTTGCCTTCCTCCGTGCCCGCTGCACGAGCTCATGGTTGTGTTTCGGTTTCGTTTAGTATTGCACTGTACGAATGCCATGGGGCGCCGCTCTGGCATTCCTGTTTTACCCAGGCGACACGTAATAAAAGAGTGTGTGGAGAGTAGTCGTTGAGTGCGGACTTTTCTTCTTCTGCTTCGGCGCTTCGCGCCAAACCGCGTGTTCGGGCCGGTCGCGTTGGTCACCGCCAGTCTTCGCCTGCTGCTGCGCCACGACTACCAGCCCGCAACAAGCACTCATGTTTCCCGACGTATTGCCAGATGGCGTCCTTATCTCACGCAGCGCCTCTTCTATCGTATTTAGACGACATTTGCAGCGAATCACGTAGATACGCGGCCAATTTTTTATTGAGTGTCAGCTTTGCTAAGCGTGGAACACCACACGAAAACACAGAAAAGAACAACATTTTTAAATGTAAATACAGGATTACGACACTTTCAGCGTACCCTTTTATTGCCGTAACAATCAACCAGGAACGACAGGTGCAGGCGCGTCCAAAGGAGTTGCGACATGTTGTGTGTGCTCAAAGTGGCGTCAACACTGTAAGGCGGCGTCGACATGGCGAAAATTACTGAGTCGGCACTGTTCAGTTCCTGGTATTCTCTAAACTATTTAACAGTAGCCAGGGTACCGTTCATGCTTGAGGCTCCTTCAAACAAGGCCACCGTGTTGCAACTCATCTTGAGAACAACTCTACCCTCATCTAATAAGGGCTCGCAAAAACAAGAAATCTTGCTTTCAACAGCGCATAAAAAAAAGCCAGCCTTGCTTGCTTTTTAGGAACTCAATAGCAATTTTAATGCTACCTCGTATTTTAGGAACTCAAGGCATTGAGGAAGTCGTTTTGCTTTTCCAAAAAGCCCACTTATGTGGGCTTGTTGCTGTGCGAAGCCGCCCGAAATGTCTTGCTTTTTCGGAAGCGCTTGCTCTTTATTTTTTTTTTTGAAGTTGACGCGGTTGCATGTTCATCTGCAAAGGCTATGGAAGCTACCGGAAGCGCCAGTACACAACGCCTGCTCTTTGCAAGAACCTTTTCGTTCCTCTGGGAAAAGTCATTAAGTACGCGCAATTGAGAACGTATACTGTAACAGCTATGTGTGTGCCACTCTTACAGTTTCTTGGTTTTTTTTTTATCTGCGAGAAACCAAATGATGGCGAGCGCGAACGTGTCATAAAAAGGCGGCAATGGATGGGCCGGTTGCTGTACCCTCACGCTTTCATTCTGTGACTACCACGAAAATGTTCGCAACGCAAGTGAGAAAAATGGACAACTAGAGTACAGGCAACGACAAATATCACGCTTGTTGGAATACAGTCTGTTTGGCCACGTATGTATACGTTTTCACAATTCACGTCAAAGGTGGTGAAAGTGAGACGACTACCATTATAAGCAGTTGTGCACAAAGCTTATTTCTTTTAAACCTCGAATTTCTGGTGCGCTGGAAGCAAACCGCTCAAGGCCTAATCATTTCCTCTTAAATCACCGGCCACTGCACGTAAAGCTTTGCTTACGAGAAGAGAGCTTCAACGGCGACGGGCGGGGTGCGGGCCTGACGAGCTTCGCTCCTAAAAAAAAAAAAAAAGAAAACGCCAGGCCTGCGCTGAAACCGCAGCACAGTCACAGCGAAAGCTGGAAGAGCGGTGTTTCTAGAGCCCGTTGTAAGCTCTCTTGGGGCTACAATACAAGTACACTAGAAAGGTACCCACTACGCCATAAATCACAATTTTTGTTAAGTTGGGAAGCGCCTACTAAGCCATTCGTCATTCTGCGGAGAAGCGAGGCACCAGCTACACGTCTGTAAGGCAATATGTGCACTTTGTTCACGCGACGACTGATGACGATGAAGAATTATGGCTCAGTCCTTTGTAATGGGTTGGAAGCTTTAAACGGCCCACCAGTTATGTAATTTGCATTGGGTGACACCCGGTCGCTATTTCCCTCTCGCATCATGCTGTTAACATACGTTGACGTGGGAGAGATACGGGGGGGGGGGCGAAGAACTTTACTGAGACCCCGAAAACATGGATCATGCGCTTATGGGCTCCCTTGGCAACCAATACAAGTGCACTTGCGAGGAACCCCACTACGCTATAAATCATTGTAATTGTACTGAGACCCCGAGGAAATGGATCATGCGCGTATGGGCTTCCTTGGCAACCAATACAAGTGCGAGGAACCCGCTACGCTATAAATCATTGTAATTTTGAGAGGTAGGGCAGCAGGCAATGTGACATTTTTCGTCATTCTACGGAGAGCCGTGGTACCTGCTACACCCCATGTAAGGCATTATGCGCCCTTTGTTGATGCTGTGCCTGATGACGACGAAGAATTATTGCAGAGCCCCTTGTAGTGGGTGGAAGCATCCAACAGCCCACTCGTTGCGCAATTCGCATTATGTGACGCCTGGTTACATAATTCGCGTTGTGTGGTGCGTGGTTGTTCTTTCACTCTTCTACCACACTAAATTACATATGTTAATGTGGTTCCCTCTGGACATGAGGCATGTATAGCGTTGTTTTGCACGGCAGTTTCCAAGCACCGGCATGGCTCTGAGGTACAGCACTGGCTCCCACGCAGAGCACCCAGGTTCGAACCTCGTTCCGTACTGGAATTTTTTTCTTATTTCGTTTTTTTTTTTCATATTTCGAGCGATACTGGTTACGGACACCGGCGGTGGCGGCGGCGGCGGACAACTACGGCGCCAAAAACGGCCGGTGAAATGATCTCATAACAGCTTTCGCTGTAAAAGAGTACGAAACAAGTCAACGCTTTCTCATATATCAAGTAATGAAGGAATACTGCCATGCCAGCTCCTGTGGCACGCCCACGATGTTTACAAGTCGCTGTCTAGCTATTCTGGGCCACATACACGTCGTACTGCATCATCAGTGCAGTTTGCGATGTCGGTTGTATTCTAAACGCATCCTGCCTCAACACTGAAATACGAAGCAGCAGCCGATTGCAAGCTTCATTAAGGCTTTCTAGTAAATTCTGTATGTAAAAGCGCTAATATATTCATCTTGTGGCCTCAGTCGGATAGACCTCGAAATCCCTAGAAATTGAGATGCAGAAATTCCTACCATTTCGCACAGGAAAGAGCGCTGCGGTGTGATGGTATTTAAGAGATTACCAGGATACGCACCACGACTAAAACTTTTCTCGGAGTCTTAAAGCACCCTAAAGGTAGATCCGGCAAAAAAAATGGCCCGTACATAAAAAGAATAAACTGTTAGTAAAGAAAGCAACTTAAAAAAGTCACAGTTTCGCCGCAACGGCGAAGCAATGATGCGATAGCAATAAATTATAATGTAACGTGAAGAACGGAAAGCAGCTCGAAATTGCCAGCGCGTCGCTCGAGCCCAGAGGACGCAGGAAAAGAACGCACACAGGACGAGCGCGAACTAATGCGTCACAGCTCGAACTTGAAGCGCACTGCTCAAACATAAAGCAAGACGCACGAAACGAACACGAGCGCGAACTAATTGTCACAGTTGTTACTTATTTCTGTTTGAACAGCGCGCTCCTTTCGCAAACGCGGCCGCTCCAGCGAGCGAAGCGAAGCACCCCACCGGCCGCCCCTTCTTTCCTAGAGATAAGCGCACGAAAGCGAACGACGCCTGTAGAGCGAACAGCAACGGCGTTTGCAGGGACGGGGCAACGATCTTTAAAGCGCGCAACACGCGCGCACGTTGCGCCATCTATGTGGCCACTAAGAAAGCATGCTGAATACATGGTGTATATAAATAGGTCGCCGTTAGCAGGCTAAGAGACGGTGCTGTCGTGGCCTAACGTCTAACGCGGCGGGCTGCAAAGCGAGAGGTCGCCATTTCGATTCCGCGCGTCGGAAAGAATTTCTTAATTATTTTTCTTTGTGGCCTTTCTATATATATACATATTTATACATATACGGTGAATGACGGCGACGGGGACGGACATTTTCCAGCCGAGACTGTCCATATAATTTCTATCGCAATAAAACAAATGTTTCTGTATCCTTACGTATGCTAGGAAATCATCAACACTTGCACCAAACAGTACATACGCAACATGCAGAGGAAACAGTTCCTCAAAATGAAGAGAAACCGGTCGATGTTGATTGAGTACACTGCCAACAATAACGATAGAGTCGTTCTGAAAGGGAGTTGCTTTGGATTTCTTCACTGAATACGAGCATGACCGCTGAGATGCGTTGTACATTACATACGAACTTTGTGACCTGCGATGCAAACGCTGGCTTTTTATTGACTGTTAAGTGATTTAATGTTTTCTAGTGAAGAGCTCTAGAAAGTAAGATAACAAATCTAAAGCGCGATAAGAACGATTTTTCTTGTTTAAAAGAGGCCTTGAGCCATAAATCATCATGAGGACTCCGTGGCAGGCATGATTACGTTCTACATAGAGTGGATGAATAGCTGCGTGTTCGCCGTCGTTATCTCATCTAGCGTTAGCTATTCATCACCTTCTCGTACGAAATCAGCCACCCTGGTTCATACCTTGTGGACATTTTTAATGAAGTGTACGTGAAGGAACACGTTCGCAGCTATTACACTGCATTTAAGTAACAGATGCAGCTCCACGTAACGATACCAGAAACAAGCGCAACTGCGAAAACGGATGATATGCTAAGTATTCAATGCCCAAGAATATACTTTTGCTACTGTGTTGTCGCCAACACAGCTTTTGAAGAAGGATAACATCCGGACGCCCTCTTTATCATCTTCCTCGTTTTCATACAGTTGCTCGGTCACGATGGCACCGGCTGCTTCCGCAATTAGTGCTCTCTTAACGGCTAATTAGTGAGAGCGTCTTCTCGGCACCCATTTGTCAAGCGCGTCACTTGTAATATCAAGAAGTGTTCGCTCCTATCCGTACCTCGCTGTTATATCCACACGAAAAAAGGGTTCATGGCGAGAACCTTAACTAAGCTCTGCAATATATTCAGTGCGCCTGCTCCCACGCAACACCTCTTGCTTGGAGCGGCATTGCTTTCTTTCTGCATATAAAAGGCACAGTAGAGCTATTTTCTCTGTTATTCGAATGTTTTGCGAAAGTTTTGCTGTAGTTTTGCGATACTGCTGTAACGCCTACCGCGTTTTGGAACGCCTATGGAACCGTTAGTGAGCGTCCTAGCACTTCGTTTCTGGCTAGCTTACCTCTGGAACGCCTACCGCGCTCTTCTAGTTCACTTTAACCGCGCTGCATGAAGACACTGCGTTCAGTTTCATGATGATGATAGTTGTCGGATACAGCAGACACATTAAGCCTGGCTTAAATAGCTTCGCTGTTAATAATTAGAAAGAGTGTATATTTAACCCGACTGATTATAATTTATTGTTTCAGTATAGACAATTGGGGGGAAGAATTCTCCTGAGAACGTTCTCTTACAGGTATAAATTTCGAGCACGTTAAAAGATTATGCCATTCTTATCTTTCCTCACGCCGGACCTCGTGGCAGAGTTTACTTTTTGCATGGAGATCCACAGAAGACGCGAAAAACCGATCAATGAGTAGCATGAAATATATCTTGTTTGAATTAGCCTGAACTAACTGAATTGAGGCTCCCAACTTGGCGTTTTCTAAAGGCAAGCCGTGGAATAGATCTTATGAGTACAAAAGTACGAAAAGTTGGGCAGGTTGGTAAGCATGTCTTTAAAGATGTTTAGCATGCCAATACATGGGCACAGGAGACGTAAACAGAACAAGGGTTATTCGAGTTAGTCAAGTAGATTAAAAGCACCGTTTACATATCTATACTCCGAAATCAAGTGAACCAGGTACTCCATTTGAATAGACGTTGCAGCTTAACGGCTAGTGTGTCGCGCTGCTAAGCCTGAGGCCGTGGGTTCAATTCATGGCCATGTCGGCCACATTTATATGGTCGCGAAATGAAAAAAAAAACAATGCACCTAAACCAGTGCACATAAAATAAGTCAGGTTGGTGAAAATTAATCCGAAGCCTCCTCACGACGGCGCACCTGCTAATCACACTGTGGTATCAGCACGACTTTCAGACCACATCCTCTATGTACTATCGCGATCGTAGGAAATGCGAACAGGATGGCGCGTTAGTGCTCCGGTGTTCGCATTGTTTTCATCGCGCTGTTAACATTGCAGTAATAAACAGACGCTATAGCTGTGCTTTATTGTATCACGCATGACTATAGCGCGTATTTATTACCAGATCGGTTACAAGCGCTTGAAAATAAGTGCTTAGAGGAGTGCGTAGTTGGTTCATTGCTCGCATCTCTTTTCACCTGTTTCATCTTCTACAAGTAGCGCAAAATACAAGGACACAAGAAGGAACAGGAAGATGGTACGAGCGCTCGTCTGGCCTTTCTCCTGTTCGTTCTTGTGTTCTTGTCTCTTGTGCTACTTTTTAAATCGTGAACTCCTAGAAACTAGCCCAAATTCAAGTTATATTTTATCTATTTCCATAACAATAGATCTTGAATCTTGGAAAACCCGACAATATATTTAGCCACTCTAGATAACCCCAAGACCTGACAAAACAGATCGCCTTTTTAACACGAAAGTGTTTTATGCCGGGTCCACCACGGCTCCACTGACGTATTTCCGTCGCGGATATGACGTTGTAAAATATAAAGACTAACAGATGGCAGAGAAAAAAAAATAGAAGAAAAAGTTCCGTCACCCGCAGTCGAACTTACGACCTCTCGCTCCGCAGCGCGCGGCGCGAAACGATTCGGTCACAGACGGCACGTTCTTTGCCATGCTTACGGCGAGCTATTTATATACACCATTTGCCGGTGACAGTACTCTGAGATCGGTGGTACATCAGCGAGTTTTTGTTATCACTATGGCGCGAAGGTTGGAAAAGCGCGCTTTGAAGGTCGTCGACCCATTGCGGATGAGCGCGCGCCTCTACAAAGCGTGGTTGCTCGTGCACGCGCTAATCTCGTGATGGAGGTGGTTTGTACGCCTTGTCCTCTCACCGCAAATTTGCGTCCACAGCACGAAGGTCACTTCGTTCACTGCAGCGCCCGCTTTAGCGAAAAGAGCGCGCTGCTCAAACAGAAATAAGTGACAACTGTGAAAGTTAGTGATCGCTCATCCTGTGTATGTTCGTTCCGTGCGTCTTTTCTGCTTGAGCAGCGCGTTGCAAGTTTCGAGCTGCTTGCCATTCTTCGCGTGACATCAAAATTTGTTGCTGTAGCATTCATTCGTTCGCGCTTGGGGCGAAAGAATGCACAACAAACGCTCAAATACGTTTGTGAAGACATGTTTCACTTCCGTGTTATACTGATTCCTATGACAGAGGGCTCAGCCATGCTTTTTTTTCTGCTTGGTCTTACATCGCTAAAATCTGTCACTATCTTAGTCATGGGTGTTATCGCCGTGACTTAAAAACGAAATCTATGACCTCGCACTCAGCACCACAATGCCATAGCCGTGAAACTACTCCTGTGCAAAATCGGATAACGCCAAAAAAAAGTTTGGCACGAGTAAAAAAAAGAAAAAGGTTCTCAGAAACGGAGCGCAACGCAACGTTCACTACAATGATAAGTTTATATAGACTTTTCGCGCCCAACTAGTCTCAGAGACAGACTTTAAGCCGTGGTCGTTTATCGTATTAGTGTTCTTTTTTTCTTCTTTTTTTTGTAACGTCTCTTTTCTATCATCTTTCACTCCCCCTTCCCCTTTCCCCAGCACAGGGTAGCCAGCCGGTCTGAGAACTGGCTAACCTCTCTGTCCTTCAGTTCTTCTTCTCCTCCTCCTCCTCCTTATATAGAACGAAAAGAATTTGCGCCATCCCCGGTGAGTACACAACTCATTGTTGTACAAGCACGAACAGCAGGGAGCAAAACAAAGGCTTCAGGGGGGATTACGGCCTCTAGATGAAGGTGATTGGATAGTTTGAACCAAAACGAGTAATGGAGCAGGCGAACACGCGTACTATCTGTACAAAAGAACGATATACAGCTTCAGGCGCTTACTTTGGCGTGGCACAGCATTTTGCACGAATAAACTAAACACTCCATTCAAACGAACTACAGGACTCGAGAGCTATTTAGCTCTTTCAAACAACAGGCGTTTGAGCGAGCTGCCAGGCATTGCGTTCGCAGTGGGATTTATTGCGTTCGTTG
Source organism: Rhipicephalus sanguineus (assembly GCF_013339695.2). NCBI lineage: Eukaryota > Metazoa > Arthropoda > Arachnida > Ixodida > Ixodidae > Rhipicephalus > Rhipicephalus sanguineus. The sequence continues at coordinate 62,244,423 of NC_051180.1, read as the reverse complement.
AACTAACATTACTTTGCACGCCTTTGCTGCTGAATACGTCTTTTCAACTATATACGCCTTTAACGTTCTGCCAGCACGCAGTAAGCCATCCGAAAAGCAATGCGAAGCACAAAAGAAATTCAAAGAAAACCTTTACGTAGTTTTCTCCGAGAGCTTGTGGGCACCACACCCAGCTCTTCTTTATTTCTTTAAACCATTACCGATCCATTTCATGGAGTATGTTCTGTGTATGCTAGCTTCTCCGCACCACTTTTACATGTAAGGCTTATCTCCGTGGTCACTTGTAAGCTCTTCTACTTGTACTGAAATTTTCATCATTCCTTCGTAACTCGCGAATGAAATGTATATCATGTGCGCCAGTGCTTTGAAATAGGCATAGCCAGGCCCTTTCTTTAAAGCTTTCCATACAATTGTTCAGAGCTTTTCTATGTATCACCGTTTTATCATTATAGCCTAAGCGTTAGGCTAAAGCACAGTCTCTCAGCCCATTGAACTCCGCTCTTGTTTCACAACAAATATATTTTATCACCAGACATTTTATTTCATTTACCTACTCTCAAGTTGTCTTCGTGTTGTTCGCTCTATACGATCGCGCCTTTTAAATTGATCATTCTTTACCGTCCGAATCGCGGCCAAGAAGAGAGAAATAATAGAGAAGGAAAGGCAGGGAGGTTAACCAGTATAGGACAACCGGTTTGCTACCCTACACATGGGGACAGGGTGGGGGAGATCAAAGATGGAGAGGAAAGAGAGAGAGCAAGATAGAAAGATAGCACATGACACTGCACACACAGAATCAGTCGGTCACTCTTGCGTGGTACGCGACATTTCTGTCACAGCCGCTTGTCCAAGTTCGTCTCTCTTGAAAACCTCAGCAGTGCCTTCATCGCCTTCAGCTGTGATGTCTTCTGTTGACGGCATGCAAGAACTGTTTCAACAGACATTTGTCCACTGTCAAGGCTTTTAAAAAACACGGCTCCTCATCTTGCGTTACTGCGTTGCGAACGAACGAAGTTTTTCATTCTCTAACTTTTCTCCATTCCTTTTTACATTGTTTGCGAGTGGTTCGCCGCTCAGTTTAGTAGTAGACGAACACCATCGAAGGTAAAGGGGGTGTTGCAAGAAGCTGGCAATGGTGTAGCAAGCTCGGATTGCCATTTAATAGGCTCACGTCGGGATAGGAGAGCATGTAAGGATGGCCAGACTGGGGAACCACTATGACAGGGTGTCACAGAGTAACCTGGTCGTTGTTCACTTGATCGCAGGACGGCACCACAGCAGCCTCGTGGTCGACGACCGCCGATCGCATTGCTCGGTAAATGTAAAATAAGAGAACCTTCAGAGCTACCAGCCGTGTAGGCGGTAGAAAGTGTATATCTCCAGTTTCTCTTTGTTTTGACATTGCTTAGAGGACAAGAATAATAGAGTCAAGGTAAACGATCCTACTCTCGCCTACTGTTCTCGCCGGTGTGAAATGTCTAATTCCTTAAAACGAAACGAATGTTTGAATAATTGCCGGCCGTAAACGAGGCCGTCCCTCAGAAAAAATTTTTCCTTGAACCGTTATGACAAAGTGCGACTCCCGAACGGACACCACCAATCAAATAAGAAAAAAGAAACCAAAACGACTACACAAATATTCCTCTTGCATAATATACGGTTGGCAATGCGGCATTCACTACAATGGTGGTTTAACACTGTTCCAGGCGATTACTTGAACGCATCGTTAATTATGAAAAGAGTGAACAAATTAGGCAAATTTGTGTCTTCGTCTTCTCGCGCAGTTTAAGAAAGTTTATCGCAATGAACCAACCAGACTGCCAAACGTATTAGTGAAGTAAAGATGAGATTTTTGGGGCAACACAATATTTGTAGCAGATATCTCTCTTGCCCAAAATTTCACCTATAGTACTTCTTCCCGTCAGTCCGCTTCCATGAACACCTGGACGAGTTAATCTCTCCAACTTCTCATCATTGAGGCCGAAGCAGCCACACAGGTAGCAGAGCCAGGTGTCATGAACGTATATGATAATATGTTTAGTTCACCTATTATGTATTTATTAAATTAACAAAAAAAATTCCATTGGTTGAGGGCGGTTGGCAAAAATGGATGTAGCTAGCATTTATGCGCTGCCAAAAGTCTCCGATAAGTAGGTCAGTTTCAAGGGAGATTAGCTTGAGTAATGAGATCACTTGCACCCATCTAAGCGCGTCTTGTATTTCCCAGAAATCCTTGCTTTTCTTAAAGTGCTTGTTTGCCTTGCACCCCCTTCGTGTAAAAATTTAAAATACCCGACAGGGCGTAAAATGCGACCTCTAGGCTGCGCACTCGAGATGCGTCCAGCTTAAAGAGCTCCTTCATTTCGGAAGAATACCGCAGCTTTGTAAAGAACGCAAGCATACATCCCGTTGCCCATCGAGATTAGCATGCCAGCTGTATACAGGCGCCGGGAAAAATCTGTTTTTTTTTTCTAATAAAGAGTCTCTTTCTCTCTCTCTCTCTCTGCAGAGGAAACACTTCAACCGTGACATGCAATTAACCGAATGACTGAAGTGCTGCCGAGCTTTTCGCGCAACGTGCTAGTGCGTTCTGAAGCATCGTTTGCCTCGCACTCTCAGAAACGAGCGAATCGCGCGGCTCCTTTTCTTTATATTGCAAGTGGAAACGCACCCCGTTAAAAAAAGCCAGAGAGCGAGACAAGACATCGGAGAGTTCTTCTCGCAGCCGTAAACAAACGAATCGTGCTGTCTCAAGTGGCAAGTGCTTACTGGAGTGCCACATAAAACAGCAGAAAGAAGCTGTTTTTGGGAAACACAAGAGGGTTAGAGTGGAGAGGATACAAGCAAGAGGAATACAAAAGTTAATCCACTCTGTGGTGTCGTAGTAAAGACAGCGTTAAACTGAATCATTAATGATAGCCTCGCGAAGTCGCGATTTCCTGCATCACCTCACTTTCGACAGGGGTACTTGCAAGTTCCGATCTTAAAAGCAGTCTTCTATTTTTGATTATCTAACAGGTCAGACTCCTGAGCTTTTCGGCACCACTTCTGCGCGAGTCTCCTTTTGTCCACAAGCGCCGCAAACTGGGCCTGTTGGTTTAACACTACACGTAACTGGTTGCAGCGTGAACTCAGGGCAATGACAAAAGAAGACAAAAACACGACACAGCGCTGCACGTGTGTCGTCTTTCTGTCTTCTTTTGTCCTTTTGACGACAGATAGAGAGGAATTTTTTAAATGATTACCCCTGAGACGTTAGCCTGGTTCATCACTTGGCTTGCTATTCCAGGGGTCGGGTGTTGACTACGGTATATAGAAAGATCACATATACACACAAATAACACGTACAGTCACGTGCACACATCTACATAAAAGTTATTTATAATGTTTTCGTTAAGGCGAGCAGTCCTCAAAACACCAGTAACGCTGCAATCATTTTGCGCTGCAAGCAGTTACATCTTTTCTCCAGTGTAGTTTCAAGCATATTTCGTTTTATTTATTCTCTCAGGCCTCATTTGGCTAATGATGAAGCTTCATAAGTGCTGCTGCACGGAGGAACGGTGTTAGTCAAATATGTATGTGATATAATCGGTTTCTGACAGGTGTTATTCCCTCCTTTCTCGATTTATGTGATTTACCGACTTTTATTGCTCTTTCGGTTTTTGCTAACATCATTAACTTATTGCAAATGTGTTCTGCGAAATCGCGCAAAGTGGTGTTCTGGTTCCTGGCCGTGGACGAATTTTATTTAGTTATATGAACACTGCCGTCGCCGCCATGTCCGTATATATATACCGGGTGTCCCAGCTATCTTTAGCCAAGGGTTAAAAAATACAATATTAGAGGCAGGCGAGTGAAATCACTTGCAAATTACTGACAGTCACCTTGCGCACTACAGACAATCTTTTGTTTGCTAATTAACTAATTCGTTAATTATGATTATTTAATTAAATTGCTAAATATTGACTGTAGGCAAGAAATGCGGCTTGCAAAGTTCGAGAGCGTCTTCAGAAACCCCAATTCTATTATTTGCGATAAAGAAAGTCTCATGTATACCATTTTTTCAAGCTGCAAAGAAAGCCCGCGAAATACAAAAAGAACCACGTGACTAGCGCGTTCGCGCGTTTCGAGAATGCTGCCCTCAGCCGTGGTTCGAGCGGACAAAATCAGTTGTGGCCGCGACTCGCCGGCTCCGTTGCAGCGATAGGCCGATAAGTCGACGGTGGTTCTTTTGGCCCGCGTCAGCCAGTTGGCGCTCGTGACGGTGCAAGTTGTAGCGAGTGCAGGCCAAGAAACCACCGTCAACTTATCGGCCTACCGCCGCAACGGAGCCGCCGTGTCGCGGCCGCAGCTGATTTCGTTCGCTCAAACCATGGCTGAGGGCAGCATTCTCGCGGCGGGCGAATGCGCTAGTCACGTGGTTCATTTTGTATTTCGCGGGCTTTCTTTGCAGCTTGGAAAAAATTGTATACGTGAAACTTTCTTTATCGCAAATAATGGAATTGGGGCTTCTGAAGACGCTCTCGAACTTTGCAAGACGCATTTCTTGCCTACAGTGAATATTTAGCAATTTAATTAAATTATCCTAATTAACAATTAGTTAATTACCAAACAAAAAATTGTCTGTAGTGCGCAAGTTGACTGTCAGTAATTTGCAAGTGATTCCACTCGCCTGCTTCTAATATTGTATTTTTAAACCCTTGGCTAAAGATAGCTGGGACACCCTGTATATATATATATATATATATATATAATATATATATATTATATATATATATATAGGTTTCGAAACAATGTTCCTGGCTATTAGTTTAATTATATGAAAGAAACTGTATGAAAGGCACATTATGAAAGGCATCGACGGACGATGCCTCACGATGCTGCTCGCCAAAAACCCCAGCACAGTGACCGAGGTCATCACGCTCTGCCAGAGCTACGAGGAGCTGCGCCGGCAGCGGTCGATGACCCGTCGCTCTCCATCCCGCGACGCCGAGCTCGCTGGCTTGTCGACCATAGCCGACCACTCCGCCTTGCTCGCAGAGGTGAAGTCATTCGTGCGCGAGGAAATTGCGCGCCAGTTCTCTCTGCTGGACTTTGCTCAACCTCAGTACGTTCAACAGCCGCCAACCACTCTACTCCCCCCCCCCCCTCCGTCGAGCGATTGAGCAGGAAATCGCGGAGGTCATGCCTGAGTACCACCAGCACCATCCAGCTCCTGCACCACTCAGTTACGCCCAAGTTGTCGCCAGGACGTCCCCAGTAATACCTGCGGCAGCCCCACACACTTACGCCGAAGCCGCCCCTAGACATCAGTCCTTCGAAGCGGCTGTGCCGGCTACCTACGCCGACGTCATGCAGAGGCCACGACTGCAGCCAACGATGCAGTCATATCAGTCGCCACCCCGTCATTCACGTTCTGCGCCATGGGCGGGCCCTGCTCCAGCAAACCGATGGCGCACACCTGACAACCGCCCCATATGCTTCGCATGCGGTTACGCCGGCCACGTGGCGCGTTACTGCAATCGCGTCCAACCGCCTCAAGTCGTGTCGCCCGCCACCAGCCAGTCCAACCGCACATTTTACGCCCCACCTACGCCTCTGTCGCCGACGTCACGCCAAGCTCCATCTACTCGGCGCTCTCCGTCTCCACGACGTCGCTCACTGTCGCCGATGCGCCCACGTCCGGTCGCTCGCGACCAGGAAAACTAGTCGTCGCAGTCCAGGAGGCAAGGGCTGCGACGGTATCGAACTGCGAAAGCCCTCAGCGAAGCCCATCGAACGTGATAGACGTGTTTGTCGACGGTGTTCCCGCATCTGCCCTTGTCGACACTGGAGCCGCCGTATCCGTTATGGACCAAAAATTGAGCCGATTACTACGAAAAGTGAGGACGCCACTTTCTGGGATGTCTCTCCGTACAGCCAGCTCCCAGAGTATTCATCCTACAGCAATATGCACAGCTCGTGTCGTCATTGAGGACGTTTTGTACGACGTCGAGTTCATTATAATTGCTGCATGCTCTCACGACGTCATCCTGGGATGGGATTTTCTCTCCCGCCATGACGCCGTAATTCATTGCGCACAAGCCGAAATCGAACTCTCCCCGTTCTCAGATCTAACGCCGGCAGACACTTCATCAGTATCGAGCAAGATCCTCGTCAAAGACGATACCAAAGTGCCTCCAAACTCGTCGACGGCTGTGTCAGTCGACTGCGCCGGTCTCTCCGACACTATTGCGCTCATTTCGCCATCTGACCACGTTTGCACAAGGAGAGGCTTGCTGGTACCTTTCGCGACCGTCCAAGTCACTCAGGGCAGCGCCGCTATTTTTGTTAACAACCCATCTCCATACATTGTTACGTTGGTGCGAGGGGAATGTCTTGGCAGAGTGGAACCCCTCGAAGACGCACAAGTTATGGACGCACCCGATGACACGCACTGTCCCAGTTCCGGTACGCTCAGTGCTGTTTCCGCGACCGATTCGTCACCTGCTGATGTCTTCAGGTCCTCCATTGCTGACGACCTCACATCGGTCCAGCGTTCCCAACTTCTGTGTCTGCTGGAAGAATTTCGTTCTTCTTTCGATGTCGGGCAAACTTCTCTCGGCCGCACTTCCGCTGTCACGCATCGCATCGACACCGGCGCCCAACCACCACTGCGGCAACGTCCATATCGCGTGTCTCCCGCAGAACGCCGGGTCATTAATGAGCAAGTCGACGATATGCTTCGGCGCGACGTTATTCGGCCCTCGGACAGCCCATGGGCGTCTCCCGTTGTTCTCGTTGCGAAGAAGGGCGGTTCCGTGCGGTTCTGTGTGGACTACCGACGGCTCAACAAGATCACTCGCAAGGATGTTTATCCGCTGCCGCGAATTGACGACGCGATTGACAGCCTGCAAGGAGCCGAATTCTTTTCGTCACTTGATTTGCGCTCGGGGTACTGGCAAGTACCCATGGCGGATGACGCTCGACCGAAGACAGCCTTTGTCACGCCCGACGGCTTGTACGAGTTCAACGTCATGCCGTTTGGTCTGTGTAATGCGCCCGCGACTTTCGAGCGCATGATGGACACCGTTCTGCGCAACTTGAAATGGCACACGTGCTTGTGTTACCTCGACGACGTCGTGGTTTTCGCTCCGGACTTCTCCACGCATCTCCAACGTCTGCGGCATGTTTTGACGCGTTTGCGCAACGCCGGCCTCCAACTGAATCTGAAGAAGTGCCGATTTGCAGCACGGCAGCTGACAATCCTCGGCTACGTCGTGTCCAAGGACGGAATCCTTCCTGATCCGGCCAAGCTTCGGGCCGTGGCCGTATTTCCCAAACCTACGACCCTAAAAGAACTGCGCAGTTTCGTAGGACTGTGTTCGTACTTTCGACGCTTCATACGAAACTTTGCCACCATCATATCGCCGCTGACAAAGCTCCTTGGAAGTAACGGACCCCTAAATTCGTGGTCGTCCGAGTGTGACGACGCGTTCGCAAAGCTCCGTCGTTTGTTGACGTCTCCTCCCATCCTACGCCACTACGATCCTACGGCCCCAACGGAGGTACACACGGACGCCAGCGGTGTAGGCCTCGGCGCTGTCCTTGCGCAGCGCAAACCAGGGTTCCCCGAATATGTCGTGGCATACGCAAGCCGTACGCTTACCAGAGCCGAGACCAATTAGTCACGGAAAACGAGTGCCTGGCGATCATATGGGCCCTTACAAAGTTTCGACCTTATTTGTATGGTCGCCCATTTGATGTCGTCACCGACCATCATGCACTATGCTGGCTGTCTTCATTGAAGGATCCCTCGGGCCGTCTCGCCCGCTGGGCACTTCGCCTGCAGGACTACGACATCCGCGTGCTGTACCGCAACGGACGCCAGCATGCTGACGCCGACGCCCTCTCGCGCTCTCCCTTGCCTGACGACAATGCCCCCTCCTCAGTATCTCACATGGCTGTTGCTTCAATCAACGTTCACACCATCGCTACCGAACAGCGCAAGGATAAATGGATCACCTCGCTGATCGACTTGCTCACTGATCCGTCGGCAACACCATCCACTCGCGCGTTGCGTCGTCAAGCCCACCATTTCGCCGTTCGTGACGACCTCCTACACCGACTCAATTACAACGCCGACGGCCGCCAGTGGCTACTAGTGATACCCCGCAGTCTGCGTTCTGAAATATGCGAAGCCTTCCACTCTGACCCGCAATGCGCGCACACTGGGGTATCCAAAACTTATCACCGCATACGACAACGATACTTCTGGCGTGGGATGTACCGCTACGTGCAGAAGTTCGTTCGCTCCTGCCTCGATTGCCAACGCCGAAAACCTGCAACGCACGTGTCGCCAGCAGGTCTACAACCATTACCTTGCCCTAACCGTCCGTTTGGGCGCGTGGGCATCGATTTGTATGGACCACTTCCTCTGACTTCGGCTGGTAACCGCTGGGCCATCGTCGCTCTTGACCATCTAACGCGATACGCCGAAACCGCCGCCCTCCCAGCGGCTACAGCGCGCGATGTTGCCTCCTTCCTACTACACAGATTCATACTGCGTCACGGTCCACCCCAAGAGCTTCTCAGCGATCGAGGCCGTGTCTTCTTATCGGAAGTCGTGGAAGCCATTCTGAAAGAGTGCCATGCTGTTCACCGCAAAACCAATTGGGATGCCATTCTGCCCTTCGTCACCTACGCCTATAATACCGCCCCCCAGAGCACTACTGGTTTTTCACCCTTCTTCTTACTGTACGGAAGGCACCCGTCGCACACCATCGACACGATACTTCCATACAAGCCGGATCCATCTGAGTGTGCGCCTATTTCTGACACAGCCAGGCTTGCTGAAGAGTGTCGCGAGCTTGCCAAGACATTTACGACGCAGGAACAAGAGCTGCAGAAGAGCATTCGCGACGGCACCACCACTTCTGAGCCCACATTCCTCCCTGGAGCGCTCGTATGGCTCTCGGTCCCTACCACTGCAAGTGGCCTCTCTTCAAAACTGCTGCCGAAATACGAAGGCCCATACCGGGTCGTCGAGCGCACATCCCCGGTCAACTACTTGATCGAACCCATCGAACCAGCTTCGGACATGCGCCGTCGAGGGCGCGACATAGTCAACGTGGAGCGCCTCAAGGCCTACTATGACCCACTCATAGTGACGAGCTGTTAGGTCGCCGGACGGCTCCCTTTTCGTACCCGGGGTAATTGTGGCGAAGCAATTGGTACTCTTTAACGGTTGCGTTCTCCAGCGGCTCCTAGTGGGTCGTCCTCTTGTAAACGCCGCTCGCTCTCGGAGCCCGTGCTTTGGCCTTGACTGTCGCCATAGCGAATTGTCGCCGAGTCCCGTCCAATAAACCGCTTAACAATATATATATATATATATATATATATATATATATATATATATATATATATATATATATATATATATATATATATAAAGGAAAGAAGATTACTGTGCTAGACAAATATTAATGAGCATTAACAGACAATAACGCCAAGGAAAGCACACGGAATGTTATTTGTATTAATTGGGATATAAATGGCAAGAAAGTAAAGTGGACGGAAAGATAACTTGCCACCGGCAGGGACCGAACCTGCGACCTTCGAATAACGCGTCCGATGCTCTACCACTGAGCTACGGCGGCGGTCATCCTCCCGTCCACTTTATGGGGTATATATGTGCATTTAAACCTGGCAGTGTTAGTCAGCGCCAGTCGCAGCCATGGCGTCGAGTGTGGAACACTCTTTTTCTGCCTTTCTGGCGTCACGGAGCACGTGAACTTATTACGAGCTGGCAGCTGACCAATAATCTCTCGCATACTACTTGAAGGCACGACGTCTGCCAGAACGAGACCCTCGCTATGAATGAAGGAAAGAAGATGACTTTTAAGGGCTCGTTTTTCTTTGCTAGACACAATATTATTGAGAACTAACATACAACAGTGCCCTGGAAAGTATAGGGGATGTTATTTGTAATATTTGGGATATAAACTTGAAGAAAGTAAGGTGGACTAAAGGATAACGTGCCGCCGGAGGTTCGGTTATCTTTTCGTCCACTTTACTTTTAACCCAATTATATATATATATATATATATATATATATATATATATATATATATATATATATATATATATTAATGAGAACTAACAGACAATAACGCCAAAGAAGAAGGGGGTGTTATCTGTAGTATTTAGAATATAAATGTGAAGAAAGTAAAGTGGACGAAAAGATGACTTGCCGCCGGCAGGGACCGAACCTGCGACCTTCGAATAACGCGTCCGATGCTCTACCACTGAGCTACGGCGGCGGTCATCCTCCCGTCCACTTTCTGGGGTATATATGTTGATTTAAACCTAGGAGTGTTAGTCAGCGCCAATCGCAGCCATGGCGGCGAGTGTGGAACACTCTTTTTTTTTGCCTGTTGGCGTCACGTAGCACGTGATCTTTATACGAGTTGGCAGCTGACCAATAATCCCTCGCATACTACCTGAAGGCATTAAGTCTGCCAGGACGAGACCCTAGCTATGAATGAAGGAAAGCAGATGATTTTTCAAGGGCTCGTTTATCTTTGTTAGACACAATATTAATGAGAACTAACAGACAATAACGCCAAAGAAGGGGTGTTATCTGTAGTATTTAGAATATAAATGTGAAGAAAGTAAAGTGGACGAAAAGATGACTTGCCGCCGGCAGGGACCGAACCTGCGACCTTCGAATAACGCGTCCGATGCTCTACCACTGAGCTACGGCGGCGGGCATCCTCCCGTCCACTTTCTGGGGTATATATGTTGATTTAAACCTAGGAGTGTTAGTCAGCGCCAATCGCAGCCATGGCGGCGAGTGTGGAACACTCTTTTTTTTGCCTGTTGGCGTCACGTAGCACGTGATCTTTATACGAGTTGGCAGCTGACCAATAATCCCTCGCATACTACCTGAAGGCATTAAGTCTGCCAGGACGAGACCCTAGCTATGAATGAAGGAAAGCAGATGATTTTTCAAGGGCTCGTTTATCTTTGTTAGACACAATATTAATGAGAACTAACAGACAATAACGCCAAAGAAGGGGGTGTTATCTGTAGTATTTAGAATATAAATGTGAAGAAAGTAAAGTGGACGAAAAGATGACTTGCCGCCGGCAGGGACCGAACCTGCGACCTTCGAATAACGCGTCCGATGCTCTACCACTGAGCTACGGCGGCGGTCATCCTCCCGTCCACTTTCTGGGGTATATATGTTGACGACTGCGGCGAATCAAAACCGATATGCTGCTCCGTTTACTTGTCGTGGCCGAATAAAACTTCTCCAGGTTTAGCACGAGTTTATTCTTCCATATCCTGAGGAACCTAAACATTCACTATTTCCGCAAGAACATGTGGCCGCGGTAAAAACGAACTTTATTGCAGTATTTTAATGCTTTTTTTTCTTTTTTAGAAAACAAGAAAGCGTATGCAGAAACTTTAATATGTATGAGTAAGTACCAAGTACCGTCGAAGGTGGCGCGCGCGTAAAGTACGTAGTTTTTATTTCGCTTTCGCAGAACTAGAGATTGAGGGTACCACAACCAAAAATACACTACCAACCTTCCGTTGGCATTGCGTACACTTCGTGGTTCCCGCACGCGAGAAATATATTGGGTGCCTGCTTCGCAATGGGCTGATTGGCCATAAACATGTGGGTAATTTCGAGCCTAAACGCCTTGCGCTGCAGAGATAGCAGTATGCATCACTTAGATGTTTCATTGCCGCCTGGATTAAGAAAATGCGAGATGTTTTTATGGCGATTCTTTATTTTTTGGTCCCTAGAAAAAAACTGCGGATCATTAACGCATGCTACCCTCCCGCCCAAACCTACCTATAGCTACCCACAGCTTCTTATGGCTTTAGCTAAAATAAAGGCTTAAAAGGAGCAAAATTCAAATCAGCATAAGTAAACTTCCGAAATGTATAAAACATTGCTGCTGAGCGAGTTCTTGTGCCACGAGAAAACCCGTCTTGCTTGTGAACCATAAAGTAGTAAATGTTCAACAAAAAACATTGTCAGCACAAACGTAATCCACAATCATGCGTTTTACAAATTTTCAATTTTTAGTGGCATCATGAACAATGTTTCGTAATTTTATTTCTAGCGCTTCTATGTGCCAAGAAAACATTTAAAAAGTGGAGTAGGAGTTCTTTACTGCTTCAAAATATTCACCGAGAAGTCGAAGGGAAGAGACTCATTCAATAGTTGTGGCCACCTTTGAAATATATTTGTGCATCCAAGAAACTAGCATCTCAGATTTTATAAAAGCAGATATATAGCTAAAGCTATGAACATGCAAATTTCGAATGCTGACGGCGCGCGTAGCACGGGTTTCTGGCACACAAGGAGAATGATATTACACCAACCCTTCGCCCGTCCATCACGCTCAAGTTCGAAGATATTGTTGCGGTGAAAAGAACGAGGAAGCTGGCCCCAGATTAGAGGAAGACCGCTGGCATGGAAGTTGACGGTGGGTGTGCCATCGAGGCGGCAGGCAGATGACGTCCGCTGCGAAGTTCCGTACTGGTACCCAGCACGTCCACCAAATGTTGCACGAAGAAAACAGGCACACGAGTGCAGAGTTGGTGTTTTACGATAAATACAGCTGGTGCTCAAGCGGCGGTAAGAGACGTCGTCTTCCTCTAATCTGGGGCCAGCTTCCTCGTTTTTTTAGGTACCTCTCGGTAAATTAAAGCGATTAACCGACCGAACAAGCATGTACTTAACTTACGAATGAAGTCACAGACACACTATTTTCCTTTTTTTTGCTTCTTTATATTTGCACTTACACTTGCACGCCTTCTCTCTCTCTCCCCTCCCCACCCCATTTTGACCATCCCAACTCAAGCGACCGACATTCAGACGGACGTGAACAGATATTAGAAACACTGTACAGTTTTCTTTGCCCAACAACTTCCTTATTTAACAGACAAAGCGCGCTTTACAGGCACACTTTTGATAACAGTTTGGCGTGACACTGACAGGAGGTAATCAGACTTGTAGACGTTACAGAATATAAGTAACCGATTACAATTACAATTACTGCCTTTAAAATGTAATTGATTACACAGGACAATTACAGCCTCAGAAAAGTAACTGAGCAAATACAGAAATGTAATTGATTACTTTTGCTTTACTTTCCCCTCAAAATTTTACTGCCGTAACACTGTAACACAAGTTTACTCAATCTAAAAGCAACTACTGTGGCTTGCATGGTAGAGGAAGTCTGTATGCTTGCGTGAAGGGTGAGAGGCTTGCTGTAGCTTCTGTAATATAGTGTTACACGTTAACGTTCAACAGGAGTTGTTTTTCAATGTAGTCGTCGCTTATTCTTCCACGTTTCCTCTTTAAAAGGTCAGCTGCAGCGCTGAACACTCTCTCAATGCATGCACAGGAGGGAAGGGCGGTATTATAACGTTGGATCACGATCTATTCGATCTCTTCGCTTTCTCGAAAAGAATAATAACAAAGCGCCCCCTGCACTACTCAGACTAAGACTACAGTATTACATGCGTTACGTACACAAGCACTGGCTAAACGTCAAGGTATTCGTGGCTGCTCTCCATAAAAATTTATTTGCGCATGGTCCTATGACTAAGCTAACCTACATCTGTCTAAAACAACTTCCAATCCCCTACCAAGCGTTTCCTTGATGTTTCTAAATTAATGGTACCGTCAAACACAAAGCAGAAGCGCCGCTGCTTCAATAACACCTGCGCATATATTTGCCCAATACCACACACAGTTATGACGAAATACCTGAGCTGTGTTGTTTTCGGTACCCGCCACAGTGGTGTAGTGGTTACGGGGCTCGACTGCTGACCCCGTAATCCTGCCATGGAGTGATGAGTGAATCCCGGCCATGGCGGCCGAAACTTCGATGGAGGCGAAAAGCTGTAAAACCGTGCTCTTAGACTTAGGTGCACGATAAAAAACACCAGTTGGGCAAAATTTCTGAAGCCCTCCATTACGGCGTCCCTCATAGCAATCTCGTGGTTTTGGGACGTGGAACCCCGACAATTACTATTATGGTATTCGGTCACGCACTCGTACGTCGTAATAATGGAAGGCGCAACGTCTTTCCATTCGAGAAATTGCTCGGTTTGGAGCACTGGCGACCTATGCATAAGGAGTGGCGCATGGTATTTAGCATGTCCTGCTTATCTAGTAAGCTCAGCAATTACAAACTTCTTGTTTCAGAGGTCACTGTACTCTCATGACAAAAGCGACGTGTTCCGAAAATGGGTTGCGAAAGAAAGAATATATTTTATAACTGCACAATTCATGTGCCTGCCCTCTTCCCTTCAATGCGCGTCGCAGAAATTAGAGCAATTCCACACACATACACACGCGCATAAATGTGGAGAACTTGAGAACATGCCTTCTCTCCTTGCTGTTTTAGTTCTGTCAAGAACAGCAGACTAGTTCCTTCACGCTTACGTCATACTGGTGCGGCGTATTCGTTAGGTGCCGTTTAATGGACGTTGCCAAACTCGCTTTCAGGTCTCTTACCTCATAATTTGATAGCGTTATTCGGTCATTATAAGGTCCGTGGGACAAACTAAAGCTGCACAGCTCTTTGATTTCAGAACGTTCTTATGCAATCATTTTTTAACCAGGCATAATAGATTCACAAAGTGGAACGCCTGGCACTACCAGTAGCGCATGCAATTTGCTGTTATTATGCAGAAGGAAGAAAGCGGACAGCCCTCATTAGGAAAGAACATGCAGAAATACGAGCTAGGGAAAATTGCCTCACAGCGCGCTTCGCAATGCAGAGCTCGTAAAGGACCTGTGGGAACCGCTGGTTTACATTATGCCGCTAATTTGTGTTTGAAAATAAAAGTTGCTTTACCTTTAGCAATCGTCTCCGTGCGTTCCAGAGAGTACGGTGGCAGAGACGGTCTTTGAAGATCTCCTTGAGAGACTCTAACGAAGCCAAACCAAACTGCTCGCTTCATAGGCTGTGGCTCGAAGTATAGCTTCTATGATATCTTTTCTTTTCATTCGCCTTGTATGTAGCTTGAACGTACGTTTATAGCAAAAAACTGACTATTAAGCTGGAAAGGTTCACTTTATCTCGCCATGCAATAATTTTTTTTCACAGGAAATATTGTTTCTCCTCGATGTTATACATTTTGTTTACACACTTTATATAAATTTTTGTACTTGTTTTACTTTTCTTTCATCGGCAGCCTATTGTACACATTTGAATGACGCACATGTCACGCCTTATATATCTGCCATTTATTGTTGCTAACTATTGCGTGAACTTACATTTATGTGCTATGAATCAAAAATCTTTTTTTTTTCTTTTATTTTTAATAACCTATCTAATAATAAGTTTTAATAAGATTTTATTTTGGGGAGCAGGCCTCTAATCAAACAGGCTTTTTGCCTGCCCCACCAGACGTACAAGCGTAATGCTCAATTAACTATACTTTAATTTTCATTTTAGTTTTAGCCAATAAAATGGTGTCACCACTGTGACATGAAAAAAATTGGTGTGTGTACGCTTGTGCACTCGCTCAGCACAGTCACGTTTACAAGCAATATCTTCTATATCTTCGTTTTTTCTTCATAGAAACAAATTCTCGGGCATGAATGCTTACCTTTTGACCTTTTAAAATGCGAAGCATTTATGAGCGAACCAAAGTCACTGAGCGATTCTTTCTTTCTTTCTTTCTTTCTTTCTTTCTTTCTTTCTTTCTTTCTTTCTTTCTTTCTTTCTTTCTTTCTTTCTTTCTTTCTTTCTTTCTTTCTTTCTTTCTTTCTTTCTTTCTTTCTTTCTTTCTTTCTTTCTTTCTTTCTTTCTTTCTTTCTTGTTGACTCCGCTGGTATAACAGTGTTATAAACATTATATATGTACTCTTATGACTCAGCAAGCTGTATTCAAGCGTTACTAGACTCGGAGGAAGATGCTAACGAATGCCACGTATCGTATGCACGTCATCGCACAGTAGCGGGCAATTTGTTTCGATAAAACTGACGTCTGTGCTCCAACGTGAGTGCTGGCGCTACATCCGACCATACGTTACCCTCTAAACGCCAGCGTAGTCGACGAGCCTGATAAGACTGCGATGGGCACACAATTACTCGATTTACAAAAACACGTCGATCGACCTCGTAACGCTTGGCTCAAAACCAAAAATGCAGCATAGGCAGCTACTCGCTGAGTGCTTCACGTCGAACCGATTCACATAATGCACGTAATCTACGGAATTTTTTTTTACTTGCATACATGCAGGGGAGTATTTCTTTTACAGTTTCTTCTATTATTTGTTTTTGCGCTGATTATAGATTTTCTGACAGCATTCGGTGCTAGTATGGTGGCAGGCCGGGAAGAGGATACTTTTGCTCATTAAGAGCCAAAGAACAAAAGCTAATGTAATGGTATGGAGTAACGTCATAAGTTCAAGGAGCCCCTCGGACGTCAACGTGAAGGTACCATTTGTAGTCCATCACGGTGAGAAAGGTATTGCGTTTCATTTATATCTGAAAAGATGAGCAGCTTCTTTCGTCTGCCTTTCATATTATTGAATATATGCGTTACGATGCAGGCGCCTCTTGCAGACGGCGTGTCACTCCTCTTTTATGAACCGTGTTAAAAAAACAGAAAAGACACGTAACAGATAAAAGGCACGTAACAAATCGTATGGTAATAGCACCATGTGAAAATAATTTGAGGCGGGGTTTACTTTATCATCGCACAGATTTACGTGAGAAAAATAATATTTTTCGTGACTCAGCGAAATGAGGCACACGCTTCTTTTAGCCCAGTTTCTGCTGCCGTTTCATTAGCATTCGCTGTATAAAGGCTGCAGAATTAAATATTTATGCTTTCGCAAGCACCGTTATACGTCTGCACTATTTTTGCTCGTCCTAAATTATCCCCAGTATAATTTATTAGCAGACAAATTGAAGATCGGTATAGCCCATATAAAAAAGTAAAATTTTTTTACCCCACGTGTGATACAGAAAAGTGCGAAGGAAAAGCAGTACAACGCATTGTATTAGTAGAAGACTATCACTTATATAAGTATGGCCTACATTGCATATCGATAGGCTTAAAAAGGATTTGTATAAAAAGAGAAGTGTGAAATAGCAGACACTGATAAGTTGTACTTATCAGTTGGCATTGACAAGTTCAACATTATGATGTCAATAGATAATGAAGCCAACGAAAGCACAAGGAGCGTTTTTTTTTGTAGCATATAAATGAAGCGCAGTAATTATGAAGCAAATGAAAATGGAAGTGGACAAAAATTTGCCGCGGGTGCGGACCGGACCCGCGTAGGATGCTCTACCGTAGGACGCAGGATGCTCTACCAACTTATCTGGAGCATGAGAAGTCTGCAGGCGGCCACAGAGACTTGTCGACTTTAATTACACTGACAATTCCTTCTCTGCCTTCGGCGCCATTGATGCATACGTCCATGGTCCGAAGGTATTGCATTATGAAAAAAAAAATGCCCTAGGTGCACTGTTCCAGTAAACGATAAAGATGCATCGGCAATGCGCTCATTTTGGACATGCGGACTATCTTGCAATGCTAGAGAGTCTGTCAATTGGTCGCTGCACGGTGCGCCAGCTGTTCTCGCCTCTCTGTGCGGCCATTCATGGCCATCCTATTCTTGTCCCCGCCACGTCCTCACTAAGCCTTGTTTTAGAATGAGCTTTCAGAAACTCTATAAACAATACTGCTGGGTATAGGAAAAGATGGAAAACAACTCTTGCGCGGACATCATCTTCACGGTTTGTTTACGAACTCGTTCCCCGAGGGTTCCTGCGCCCACATTATTTTTCCCGAGACATAGGCTCGAGGAAAGGATGACGCTGAATCCAGAACACGGGACTCTTCCAGCTTATTCGCCGACAAACAAACGTGACAAAGAACGAGTGGTGGAAAACCTGGTGCTGGCAAAGCTAAACCAACATGGTACAGAGGCAAAGATAAAAAAGAAAGAAGTAAGAGAGAGAGAGAGAGAGTTCGAAAAATATTCGGCAGATCCCACGTACCGTGGAAATCGATGTTATGCGAAGCATGCGCGGGATGGTGACTGTGGCGTAATTTCTGACATTGAGCGAAACGTTACGGAGTGACGCTAGAGAAATGTGGAAGTGGTGCACGCACACTCATATCTTGAAGAGTCGCATATGTACTATATATTCAGTTGTTTACAGTTGCGTAACGATACCAGTAGCAACATGGCTGTTACCAACCAGACGCGGTAAGCTGATATGTATTGCTTATATTCTTCAATACTGGATAGCGCGAATCCTAACAGGACATAGAAGGAACACAGATGCACAGGACATGCGTTACTCGCAACTAAGCTTCATTCAGGAAAGTTTCCCTAGATATATACAAAGCCGAGCGGGACGCGCAGGCGCAGTGCACGTACGTTACAGCCACAGTTGCAATTGTTATGCTTATACTTGTCCCTCAGGACGGAGAACGCATGCACGTTTCCCGAACCCCTCTGTATGTGTAGAAGAGGTTCTTGAACAAGGTCATCATCAGCGTGATCAGTGAGCACCAGCAGCTGGACCGGACTTCTTAATCGGATTCTTTCGAGCTCGCGGCAATGAGAAGTCTAAGTGTAGTGAAGTGCGAGATACAGGGTGTTTCAAGAAATGCGTCCAACCTTCTCAAAAAATCAGGAAAATGCGATATTTGATTGCTGCCTTCAGAATTGGTTTTTCTGTAGTGGCAGGGGTTTTAAGATGGTTAAAGAATTTAATTGGGACTGTAATGAACAAAGTTAAATTAATTAACTTTTTAATTATTGGAGTTAGGTGGTTGTGTCAAATGGGAGAATTGAAGTTCTTCATGCCAGAAACCCAACCCAACTTTGAGATTTTGAAAATGTGGCATCTAGTAATAATTACGAAGTAATGAAATTCAACCAAATTCAATGGCGAAACCTAAACAGAAACATGGAAGAACGCAACTGCCATAGTCTTCTGAGACGTGCAAAATGAGTGAATGACTTTTTCTGTAGCGCTAGGCATCTTAAGATGGTTAGGGACATGATTTCAGACAGTAATTAAGAAAGTTAAATTAATTAGTTTTTAATTAGTGGTGTTACGTGACTGTGTCATATTGGGGAATTGAAGTTCTTCGTGCCAGAAACCCATCCCAACATTGAGATTTCGAAAAAGCGGCCTCGAGTAATAATTACAAAATGATAAAATTCAACCGAATTCGATGGCTTTCGCTGTTGAAAGCCGTTGCATTTCGTTGAATTTCATTACGCCACAACATTACTAGAGGACGCTTTTTCGAATTCTCAAAGCTCGGATGGGTTCCTCGCGTGAAGAACTTCAATTCTCCCATTTGACACAATCACCTAACTCCACTAATTAAAAAGTTAATATTGTAACTTTATTAATTACTGTCCTAAATGATGTCCTTAACAAGCTTGAGATTCCTGCCGCTACAGAAAAAGCAATTCTGAAAACCCCGAGCCAATATCGCATTTTCCTCATTTTTTGAGAAGGTTGGACACATTTCTTGAAACACCCTGTATAGTGCAGCTGGTGGAAATCCTGGATGCCTCTTACGATGAAATTATCCATGATGCCTCCTGTCGTATACGTGGCAGCGAGGTCTTTTGATGTCCTGTCCACATACAAGCCGTTTTTCACGCAGTATAAGGACCAATCGTTGTTGGGTCTTGATAAATCAATGTTGAAGTCACCGGTAATGATGAGAGGCCTGGTCCTCTCAGCAGATTTATTGTAGGAATCATTGACCCCGGTTTATGCGTAATCCACGTGGTCCACGTTGCGGACCACGTGGACGAGTGCATGGTAGTTGAGTGTCTTCAAGGGGTGTTCTGTCTTCAGCTTCCTCACTTTCCTTGCATCCGCCGCGGTGGTGTAGCGGTTACGGTGCTCGGCTGCTGACCCGAAGGTCCCGGGTGCGATCCCGGCCGCGGCAGTTGCATTTCGCTGGAGGCAAAATGCTAGATGCCCGTGTACTGTGCGATCTCGATATACGTTAAAGAATACCCGATGGTAAAATTTTCCGGAGCCCTTCGCTACGGCGTCTCTCATAATCATATCGTGGTTTTGGGCACAAAACGCCGACAGTTATTATTATTATCACTTTCCTTGCATGTCAACGTGCGTGTTCGTGGTTACTGTGTTGGTTGAGACTCTGTATCACCTGCGGCACATACTCGCATAACATGAACTCTGGCATACGGGTACGTGCCACATGTGACTGAGAGAAAGGGTTCCATGACGTACGCGGCAGGTATTTTGCATTATTCATGTCACGACAAGTGAATCGTGTTCGTCATACAGTGATCCCCTGCTATGCCAATTTTGGTATATTACAAGTTATGGAGACGAGCAGGAGAGCGCCCAGACGTAGGCGGCTAGATTGATAGATAGATACGTAGATAGAAACGGCCAAAGTACCTGAGGTTCGCTAAGAAATGCTTTGCATTTAAAACTGTATCTCTGCAACTTTTACGGCTGGCAAACACAGAAGCCCGAATGGAGAACGCGCGTGATGGCTTACGTGGTCGTTCGCGTGGCATGAAAACTTAAATTCCGGTTTGTGTTTGTAAGTTCTGTCAAATTCTCTGTAAGTATGAAAAAAAAAAGATTCCGGGATATTTATTACATTTTGCAATGAGTGCTATCAGCAACGAAAAAAATTCGTCACACGGCCAGCGAAGCGATAACATTCTCTCACGCGGCAACATACATTCTCAAGAAACGAAGCCCTTTGTCGCTTGCTGTTTTCAGAGTTCATAACGATCTCTGCTATACTTTAGTTGATCGCACCAACTGTGCTGCTGTGAGATTTAATGCAATTATTTTGGAAAACGGCAGCGAACTACTTAAACTTGCGTCATGTCACCGTCCTCTCAATAACTGCAAAAAATAACTGCCATTTTTCTCCGACAGATATACGGCGAACATTCTGCCGTCGCCAACTGCTACACAAATTTTATGTGACAGAAAATGAATGCTGCTCTTTTTTTTTTAACAATAGTGCTGAGCAACACCAACAAAACAACGCTAGGTATATTGCTCCCTGTCTTGAAAAAAGAAGTTTAAATACAGAAAAAAAAATGGCAAAGCAATTTCACCACATCGGCAGCCCTTCGACACTATGAGGATTGACGCATCCACCCGCATAAAGTCGATATTTTCTAAAGAAGAAAAAAAAAAGATGTTTTGAATCCTAATGACGCGGGTACAAATTTTGAGCAGAATGGGCTTATATTACCAGCGCCCAGTCTATCCTACTAACGCTGCAATCTTGCCAAGGGCCTTTACTCAACGTAGTGCCCGAAGCTCTTTTCGCAAGGCTTGCTTGACCCCGGGAGCACATTTTTTCTTGTACTCCCGCGAAGCGTCTTGTTGGAAGGAATGTCAAATTCTGTCAGCAAAAAAAAAAAGACCAACGAACGAACGAACGAACGAACGAAAGAAAGAAAGAAAGAAAGAAAGAAAGAAAGAAAGAAAGAAAGAAAGAAAGAAAGAAAGAAAGAAAGAAAGAAAGAAAGAAAGAAAGAAAGAAAGAAAGAAAGAAAGAAAGAAAGAAAGAAAGAAAGAAAGAAAGAAAGAAAGAAAGAAAGAAAGAACGCATTCATGAGCTGGTCGAAGTGAGTCGTGCCCAGCGTTCTTTACTGTTGCACCTTCCTCCATGTGCCATACATAATTTCATTTTTTCGGCTTTTTTTTCTGATTGTGATTAATGAAACCATTGTAGTTTGCGTGCTGGTTTTCTTTTTAATAATAAGTTCATTTATGCAGAAGTTATTTCCTATGTGTGGCCCCGGCTGAACTTCTCGTCTTAAAGGGACATCAAAGAGAAATAATGAATTGGTTTAGATTGATAAAGTGTGCTCGGAGAATTCTTGTGTAGTTTATTTCACCACCATAGGTTTATTATTAGAGGAGAAAACCAAGTTCAAAGTTTCATTTTTAAATTTCGCGCCGAACTTTGTAATTCGTGACGTAAAAGGTTTCAAAGAGCATTTAACGTATTTTGGCGCCACTGCCTCGACGAAATTTCCAGAAACTCGTTATGTCAAGTCTCTGGCCTCCTCGGAGGACAATGCACTTCGATTTAACCGATTAGGAACTACATAGGCCCAAGCAGGCGCCGTCAAAAATATGCGACGTCACGGCAAATGGTGCGGGAATTCCAAGGTGGCGTAGCCACCTGTATTTTCTTTTTGCGCGTTTTCTCGCTTATTAAGCGTCTTCTCGCAGCAAGCGTGCTGTTTTTGGTATCGTGGAAGACTACTTTACTAACGCGACAAAAATCGTTTTGCTCTTTAGTGTCCCTTTAAATGATAGTCGCCGTCGTAAAGGGTTCAGCAATAACAAAGCTATAGGAACACATGAGTGGACATTCGTATACGTAATATCACTACCACAATATAAATGCTCAGTCGAGTTATTTGCCACAAACATATATTGAGAAAAAAATAAAAAGTGTTAACACAGTTTGGCATTGGTTACGCCGACGCACCCGTTAAGGAAGTCACAATTTTGTCCCGGTGATCACAAGTTACGAAAGGTGAAGCCGGCCGAAAAAAGCTTCGAAGAACTTGCCGCTGGCTCCCGCTCTTGGTCACCGACACAATAACGGTGGATATTTGAGGCATATCGTAATTAGTCTACAAAGATAAATGTTTTAATGAGATGCTGGAGATTATTAGTCTAGAGGGATTCCAATTGAGATCTACAGAGGTTCCAATCTTACTCTATCTATAGGTGCCGATAGTGCTGTCGTACACCCGTACTCGAATGTTAGTGGCGACGGAAAACTCCATTTAGCGTGGCTCTAGGAATATCGTCTGATAGGAAAGATCTCTCACGGGAATTCATTCAACGCCACTTTAGTATCTAGCCCGTCCGTGTGGCTGCCTTACGGTACTGGTGTATACATATCATTGTGGGTTCAATCATAGAAATAAAACGAAATAATTCGAGCGAACAAGGCACTGTGCCGCTGTTTCTGCTATACCGCAGGTGCTGTAGCCTTTGTTGTATCTATTCATGTAAGGGCTCCTGTCATGAGTGTAGTTAATAGAAAGAGTCCTATTGAACATTTGCTAATGTGCAGGCTCTGAAAGTTGTAAGCAATAGTTATAGGTTGCTTCCCTTTTGATACCTCTTCGAAAGAAGAGGCGTTATGATAATATAAAAGCAAAGGGCTTTTTCCCGAGAGCGCAACCGCAATTCCGCGTGCGAGAATATTCCTGTTTTGTATTACAACACACATACTGCGTCAATGCATGCAAGACTAGATTCAATTAACGCTTATATTGCTCAACAGACAGCACCGAAACCAGCTGCTCCGGAGTAAGCGACCAATATAGTGGCCAGGTTTATGTAACAATAATTATTTCCTTGAAGCGCGCATGCCTAAGAGGTTCATATATAAGCTAGGAAACTGGGGCGCTTAATATATTGTACGTACGAGCCATTATCTTCAACCGATGGCGATAACCATTTTCAAAGCGACTCGGAGTGGCACAAGGCGATTAGGAACGAAAGTGAACTGGATATACTGAAAGAAAATACCGAACCTAGAAGCACTGAGTAAGTAGGAATGGACACTGTCTAGACATCTTTCCCGCCAATATGTCACCTCTCGCAATCCCAGAGGTCGCGTGCTGTCAGCTGCTGTAAAAGGGTGTTTAATTACAGCGCGCAAAGCGCGAAATCAGAGTGGCGCCTTAAGACGATTATCTGCGGCTTTGAGCCGTGCAAGATGCGCTTGAGGTCAAGTGGCGTTGCGAAGAGCGTGCAATCGAGGCCGCGTGCACTCCCATGTGTTCGTGAGTCTGCAATGTACATCGTCAAGGAAAGAGGAGAATGTTTATCACGTGATGAAACACGCGTAGGACATATCGGATGCAGTCGTGTGCACTTGCCCGCCTAAGTGATGGCTCGCGCCGGCTGGTGGACCCCGCCATGTGTGGCAACATCTCAATGTGCAAGGCTCACAGCTCGCTACGGTATCTTGCCTGCGCAATACATTGGGTGCATTGCGTAGTCCATGAGAACAGCAGGACGCCCTGTTTCCTTCACTCCTGACAAAGAACCCGCGATTTATCTGCGACCTCAGGCATTAAATTCCCCTACAGGCTGTCTCGATATGCGAATGAAATTCTAAACTGTTGTTCTGCTCGTCTGAGATAAGGTTTCGTTTTCTGGCTGCCGCATCTCTTGTTGCACCACTCGAATACTTAACTTGAATGACACAACCATACTTTGACTTACCTTGAAAGGAGGATACCGTGAGTGTCTTTATAGTGTCGATGGAAGCGGCACTCTAGCTGAATCTTGTGTTTTGCGTGACATGCATAGAAGCAAAACATTTTATCTGTACATCGTGTCTCCGTAAAGATGCGTCTCCACGGTGACGCAATATTATTGCTGCGCCGTCAACGTTGTCAATAGCATCGCCGGTGTTTCGGCCTTACAGGGAAACAGACTGAGAATATTTATGCAACATATGGGGTGGTACGCGTGTAATTCTGGTCTAACCCGACACACAGAAATGGAATAATGCATTCACCACGCATGCTTGCCAAGTCTCGCAACAATCGCAAACAGCCGAGTAAAAAGAAGCTTAGTAGCGCCTTACGCTTAATATCCAAAATCAACGTAAAGGACGACTACATTGAAGTGAGCTTGTGAGTAAAAGTTTCCCAAACATTTATAAGCAGTTGGACAGGTTCACGTTGTCTGCGAATTTTTATTTCTGTTTATTTTCAGATCAGATACTCAAACGGATGCAGTTTATATTACTGTATAAGTCGTCCGCGGTGGTATAGCGGTTACGGTGCTCGGCTGCTGACCCGAAGGTCGCGGGTTCGATCCCGGCCGCGGCAGTCGTATTTCGATGGAGGCGAAATGGTAGAGGCCCGTGTATTTAGATTTAGGTGCACGTTAAAGAACATCAGATGGTCGAAATTTCCGGAGCCGTCTACTACGGCGTCTCTCATAATCATATCGTGGTTTTGGGACGTTAAACCCCAGATATTATCATAATACTGTATAAAGGGTTGCAACAGATTATTAGTTACTAATGCAACGCCTTTTTTCTTGAGCCTACACATTTTTTTTTGCGATTTATGCAAACAAGATGTCCAGGTGCTAAATGAAAAAGGCCCTGCTTCTACAAACATTCAAGTTTTTTTTCCCCCGCAAATGCAACGAATCTCCTGCAAAGAAGTCCGGGGATTTATCCATAAAAGCGTTTCTGCGCTTTACATGCAGTCGTGTAGGCAACATTTAAGATTTCCTCTTAACGGTAACGAGTAAGAGAATTGTGGAGACATTGGGATAGCCAGAAGTTCGCAATTCCTGCATTCTTCCTATTACATTGTTTCTCTTGGCCACGCACGCAGTGCTTATAACTACTACTTCCGGGTTTTTTAACCATAGCGAGGTAATATATTTTTGTGTTATTTGTGGAGATGTGTTCCGCTTCGTTCCGTTAGAAAGAAAGGGTTTGTTATTATTTCGATGTGTGTAGTGCAAACAACTATTTGTTGCCACGCAACTTGTTTACCTCATCAGTCTTCGCATCAACCGCCATAGTTTTTTCTCCTGCTCTCATATGGTTATTTGCAAACAGGGAAAACAAAAGTAACAGAACATAAAAAAGTACCACAGGAGAGATCCATGCAAGCACAATAAGGAAACGAAACGGCCCAGTAAAACACCGGTGTTGAGAATTCGACCTTCTCTCTATGGCATCAGCGAAAAAGCGCCGAATTTCAGTTGGCAGGCACTGCAGTGTTCATCCATCACAATTTCATCGGTACGATTCGCTCCTGTTTTGCGCTGTTAGGAACAGATGGAATTGTTCTAAAAAGAAAGCTGCCGAAACGCGCCATTTTCGTTATCATCCACACAGTAAGTTCCTCTTTGTAGGTTTACGAGCGAGACGCCATTTTGCGAGTATACAAAAATGGTAACAATCATATAAAAGTTACGCTTTCGCCTAAGTGCGAGACAACGACAGTGACAGGTAGCGCTGTTCGGGAAGTCCGATGATTTTTTTCTTTATTCTTTTTTGGTTTCTGTTGGCAATGCAATTCTCACCTGCGCACTTTTAATGTGGTTTTCTTTTTACTACTAATTTAAGCGCGAGTTCCATGTTTTAGCCAAAGGCAATACCATGGGAGGACTCGGTACAGCGCCACTTGACGTTGAGAATCATTGAAGCGCACGAAACCGAAAAACGGAAAACTGGATGATTCAAAAGGTGAACATTTTTCCGCAGGTGAACATTTAACTGCAGGTGAACATTTTTACAACTTCTGTAGGTGAACATTTTTTACGGGGCTAAGCTGTTGCAACTGCGAAGGAATGAGCCAAAGTCAATTTATTATCAGTTTAATATCAGTTTATTGTAAGTCTGATACAAGCGCATGTGTTTGCTCATACTATAAGGGGAGTCCACGTTATTTTCCCCCTGATATCTGTATCTAAACTAGCCGCTTTTCAGAAATTAAACCTTTGCAGCGGTCGTACTTCAATCGAAGCGAAATGCTAGAGGCCTTTGTATTTAGATTTAGGGGCACGTTAAAGAACCTATGGGTGGTAGAAATTTACAGAGCCTTGCACTACCGCATGCCTCATAACCATATGGTGCTTTTGGAGCTTAAAACTGTAGATCAGTGGTTCTCAAATAGGGGACCGCGGGAACCCATGGGATCCGCGAAGCTGTTTTCGGGTGCCCACGAAACCCATCCTGAAAAAAAAAAACGCGTTTTTTGGAGACACGCTATATGCCCCGTGAGAGCGGCCTCTTCTTATTTTTAGCATGTTTCACTGCATAACACATTTACAGTCCGACTGATCTTACTTATGTTTCCCCGTCTCCATGAGATAGCTGTAAAGCTGTTGTTGCAGTTTTCTAGGACATACGCAAGCCAGCATGCTTTTTACAGTCTTGCGTATTTGAAGAGAAAACAGGTTGAATGTGGCTGCACACCGCACTTCTTGACAAGCTGTTGAGATCGAATTAGTGTGGTACGTTAGTTTGACCATTCTTTGCCAGGGAGGAATAAGAGGCACGCTGTATGTTGTGTTAATTATGACCCCCCCCTCCGTCTTCCTCCCTTTTCTTCTTCATCGCCCATCAAGGAGTCCCTCAACACTTCCATCAGTCCACAAGGGGTCCAGAAACATCCATGGCTGAGAACCATTGACCTAGATTACCGTCATTCAAAAATGAAATTTTGTTCTAAACAATCTTCTGACGCTATTTACAGGGTGTGTACGTACAGCCCTTTGCTATAAAACGCAATCCGCGCCGTGGTGTACTCAGGTGCCATGACATGAAGCAAGGTGTGTGACCGAGGTAGTTAGTATTCCAGAGCTACTTGAACAGCGTGGGAGAGACAGCGCCATTCCTCGTTGGTCGTTTGTTTTTGTTTCTCTCCCGCACTGTTGATTACATGGTAAGCGCGAACTGTTTTCGCCGCACACCTAGGTGAAAGCACGGAACACACACTAGCATAACCCGCTTTCAGACTTATCAAAGCTCGAAAATTCGCCTCGACACATGCTCACGCCACTGCACAAATGACGACGACGGCGGCAGTGACGATGACCATGAAAGAAAAGGGCTGGATTACGGGCTGATATTATTGGTGACCAACTTCTAAACCTCTATGCGGGAGAACCTTATCCACTGAAACGGAGGCATCAGGCTTATCAACACCATTGAAAACTGTTTATCACAATCGTTTTCGCCTGGTTGCCAAGACCTTGCCAAACCACTAGCATCATGAAGCGTACCGCCCCCCCCCCCCCTTGCGCTTGGGCTGCAGTTATAGGCTAACTAAAAATCGACCAGGCAACGTGGCACGCCTGGAGCTAAAACTGTTCAGCGCCATTGCACTTTAGAAGCGGGTTTGAATGACTACATAAAGTGGTTATTCTTTGGAAAACTACGTGTAAAACAAACAAAAAAATTCTCAAGTAAACCACCCATGCACAAGCAAACAAGCAATTTACAAGAGCAATAGGAGAAACAATCCGGACCGGCGCATATGAAGTGAAAGAAGCGCTTATCAGTGTGTCTGCGTCGGCGTGGCGAGATGTCGACGCTCGATGGGGCATCGATGGCGTGGATGTGGAAATCGGATCCGCGCCCTCCGCGACAGCTGTGCGGGCGTGCGATGGGCGCTCGCGTATGCGACGACAACTGCTGGCGTCAATATCGACATTGTGCACTGGTATTTGCTTATTTCGTGTTTTGTTTTATTGCCACTGTGGAGCGCTTGTGATGGACCGATACAAATAGCCCATTTGCATTTTTCAAGGAGACGTTGAGCTGGTAACGGCAGACAAGAAGCTACATGTATTTTTCCAGTGAATGCCTAAGAATACGTATACCAATGGTTGCTCACTCACCGACGTGACCCCTTTCTCACGGGCATGGGAAACTGCGGATGACAAGGAACACTTTTCTGTTGGTTGCAAAGCAATAAAAACCACGCAAAACAAATTGTAACCACAAGGCATACCAACACGGCCTACAATAAACCTTAATAAATAGTGTTACATCACAAACTAAGCACAAAAAATGAGTATACTCTTTATTTAGGGATACGCTGAAGATGTTAGCTGGAGTATCCTCAGCGGTGAAATAATGTCTTATTTTTGTAGATGTTTGTTTCGTTGTTGTGAGACGTCTTTCTCTATCGCCCAATTGAAGCATCACGGTTGCTTTTGTGGTTCTTGCTTCTTAAATCGGGCTGCCATTGCGAAATAGTGAATTCGTCATAAGTATCTTGGTGTTATGGCGTAGTCCTTGCAAAAGCAGCCGGTTAGCTTTCTTTTCGTTTTATTTTTATCGGTGTGTAAAAATTTGTTTACCGGCCATAGTCTGTTGCCATAGGCCGTAACTGTGTTAAAGAAACAGAGGTTTTTGCATTCCTTTAAAGGGCCCCTCACCGGCCACATAGCATATTTTACCTGGACGCTGGAAGTTGTTGTATGCCGAATGAAGAGCATTACGCCGCAAGACTTTCTCAAATCGATTCATTACGAGCTGAGAAAAACAATAATTTGTGGCGGCGCGAAACCATGACGCGAGAAGGCAAGCTTCAAATCCTTGCCTTTCACCCCGTTTAGCCTCAGCGGAGCTGGAGGATCACATGATGCATATAGATAATCACGTCATGCGTTTGCATGGTCACGTGCGCATGACGTCCCCAGCCAGCCGGAGAACGCGAGCGGCGTTGCACGGCCGCTACCTTTCTTTTAGCATCTCTTGCTCGGGGGTATGTCCCGCGGCGTTGGCCTTGGCGTCCGCACTCACACTACGCATGCGCAACTCTCCTCCTTCCCTCTCTCCAACAGCTGCGCGTTACTCTCTCCACTTCTCTCCCAGCACCTACTTCTGCTTCTCCTGCGTTCTCGCTTCTGCTCTCGCGGCGCATGCACTACTCTCCTCCCCTAGTCTCCTCTCCTTCGAATTCGAATATAATGTGGGTAGAGCACTGCGCGCGCTCAGTCCAGCGCTTGCTTCGGTTGAATCCTTTGAAATGCGGGATCGACGCTCGACATGCCGAAATTCTCTTCTGCGCAACGCCGCTATGAGCGCCAGCGCATGCGCGTCCCCTCCCCCTCTATCTCCTCTCCAACGCTGCCCCCCTCTCACGCGCCTGTGGACCGCGTTCCCCGTTCACCCTGTGAGAATTAACGGCCAGGCTACAGGGAAGACACGCGCGTAGTGTTCCTCTTCGCGTTCCACGACGCGAGGTCGGTAGCATGCCCAACGAAGGCCAACGGAACGCGATCGTGCAAGTGCTCCGGCTTCGGATTGCCTCATAATCCCCTTTAGCGCGAGATGGTGTAATTTTAGATGCACAGCAGCCTTTCCGCTGGGCTTTGTCCGTAGTTCCATCGGCGACCGTCCGCTTTCTCAAACCTACCATAGCCATCTGCAACATATTGAGCGCGCGCTCGCGCCAAGATGAAGTCTTCTTCATCTTGTTCTTCGACCGCCTTGATGATACGTGCAGAGCGCGCTCTCGCGCCAAGGAGTAGTCTTCTTCGTCTTGTTCTTCGACCGCCTTGATGATGATACGTGCAGAGCCCGTTAGTGGCCCGCGCTGCCGTATGCTGCCCTAGCTTGACGTAACGCAGACAAAACCATGTGTGCTGGTATGCGCTAGCACGTTCGGGCCTGTGTAACGGCGCGGCCGCTACATAAGAAAAAACAGGGTTTTTTTTATGTAGCGGCCGTGGTAATGGGCTGGGTAAGACGCTGTGGCCGCTCCTCCTTACACACACTCTCAGTAATCATTTGATGGCGTCGGCGAACGAGATTCTGCAGACACGCGATGAACCAACGCGTTGTATCCTAGTCGGAACGCGCTAGCACGTTCGGGCCTGTGTAAGGGGTTGGGTAAGACGCTGTGGCCTCCCCCTTTACACTCTCTCAGCAATCACGTGATGGCGTCGGGGAACGAGATTCTGCAGACGCGCGATGAACCCGCGTGGCGTGCTCCAACAAGAGTTCGGGACGAGTAACAGCAACAGCAACTACAATGAATTTATGGTGTGCTCCACATGCAAGGACGCGTTAACATCGGGCAAGGTGCCCGCGATGAACGGAACCTTAAGTCGACCCATGCACTCCTTCGCATCTCCACATGGTTCCCTTTAGTGGGATATGGTTAAATTTTTTTTATGTAGCGGCCGTGGGCGTTGCGTCGGCGTTCTCCGTGGTGTGCTGCCTGTTTCTGCGGGACAGGCATGAAAGTTGCGACATTTGTACGGGCCCGACTCTAGCGGTATCAAGAGCCAGTGCCGCATGAACATTTAGGTAGACACGGGAGAATAAATGAGCCTAATAAGTGCTAGAACGCACCAGAAAATTACTTTCGTTGTCAGGACTGGCGTCTGATCGACGTGCAAACCGCGAGAACCCGAACGCATGCGAAACGGATGCAGATTATTCCAGCATTTCGCTGCGATTCGCAATAAAAAAAAAAAAAACACGCTCACATTCCGTCTGTGTGTCTTAATATTTCTCTCAAATTTCATTCATATATTCAAGCAACAAATTACACAAACTACACATGTCGCATCAAATAATTATCACAGTGTCACGTGCTACTGCAGGCGACGTCGGAGCACTGACAACTACCTAGTAGTACGTCATCCCTTCCTTCTTTGGGTGCGGGCCTGCGAGAAAAAGGGAACGCGGCGTTCAGCTAGAAATTTGTCCTATTCCGCGGCTCGTAGCGCTGCAAGTTTGGGCAGACTAGACAGCCTACATGACCGGCAACGGCCGGTCATGTAGGCTCCCTATGGCAGACGAGATCGTGAGGGCCCAGTGTATGCATTGCGCTCGTCATTTCAAAATGTTCAGGCCTGGTGAGGGGCCCTTTAAATAGAAGTTCGGTCATTTCTTGCGTATATGTGCACGCTTCAGTCTTCTTTCTTTTGTGCTTCATTTTGTGAGAAGAAATTTGGGCCTGCTGCATCATTTCCCTATCGGAAAACCCAGTGGCACTGTCCCAGTGCCATACCTGATTATTGGACCAGTGTGGCACTGGATACTGGGACGCTGGCACGCTGCAAGCGGCACACTGGACGCTGGCGCACTGCACACTGGGCCACCCGTTACGGGCCGAAATCGGGCTTTTAAATTGTTTCTAGAAGCAGTGGTCATACCCCGATCGTAATTAGGGCTAATACGCGAGCACCGCGACAAAAAAAAAAAAAAAAAAAAGAGAAACCTCGAAAAAAAAAAAAGACACCGAGCGGGAGTCGAACCCGCCACCTCGATGCAGCATACATCCTGAGTTTGACACGTTACCGCTGCACCACACCTGGAAGACGAGACACCGCCACTTTTTTCTTCATGTTACAACTACCTCCGGTAGCCAGTATTTTCATTTTTCTCGTTTACAAACGCCGATTTCAGTTTCTTCGTGTTCGCGAGAACCTAAGCGAAGGTAGTTAATTTGTTTTTTGTGTGCTGCCTAGGATCGGAACGTCTGTCTGACCCGTTCTGCCGCAAAAAATATTAGCGTAACCGCAGATGTGTTGCGGCAATCGCACTGGCTCGCTAAGCAGTCAGTCATACCTACGTAAACAACAATGTGCATCTGACCTGCACACTGAAGGCTTTAGTTTTCGTCACCCGTTTGAACACATTTTCTGTTCTTTTTGTTTACGTTCCGCGTACTATACAGCCGCAGTAGAGCATCCTAGCCGAACCGGCCGTTAGGCTTAGAGCTGTACTCCGTGCGCCGCGATCGCTGTGAAGAACGTGGATATTCAATTACGAAGAATCTAATAACCGTTAGAATGTAGTTTCGATCATACTCGACTCAAGCAAGGCCTTATTAGCACCTTCGACTACATGAATCAGAAGCTAAAAACTCCGAGATTGAGCGTTACATTGGCTCACTCTTGCCGGTGACGTGCGACTTTCAGCGGTACGAGCCCATATGGAAGGACTAGCTGTTAGCGTAGGTTGATGTTATTATCAGACTAATACTAATGTCATATTGTGTTGCGAATGATAAGTTGTTTCGATGCAGTTATATGAACTACATTTACGACACTTGATCACACACTTCAGAGAAAGCGCGCACGCGAGCGCTCGACAGATGATTGCTTCAGCGTATACAAACCTCCGTCGCTTAACTAAAACTAAAGCTAGATATGTACAGGGCACACAATAGAATATTTTCAAGATATTCCGTAAGTTTTTCTTTTGACTTCTCGCGACCCAATGCCAAATCTTATATGAATTCCACTTAGTGCGTCCAGTTTTTCCAATGTGCTGCCAGTGTTCCCAGTGCGCGAGCGGACACTGTACAGCGTGGCCAGTGCCTCCCAGTGCGCTGTAAGACACTGGGCCACACTGTACAGCGTTTCCAGTGCCACCCAGTGCGCTGAAAGGCACTGGGAGGCACTGGAAACGCTGTTTTTTCCGATAGGGTTGGTCCTGTGAAAATAAGAATAGTACCTGCACACTGAGGCCTTCGGTGACTGTAATAATGCGCAGCAGCGCAGGATCACCAGAACACCAACGGACAGAGGGTGATCAATTTATATGTTGGTATAAAATAATTTATAGTTAAAAAGCATCGCCTAGCTAATATATACGTGTGTTCGTGAGTGCGTTCGTGGGTTTTCTCGTCGAAGGGCGGAACACATTCTGACGCGCATTTCTCGTCGCATTTGATTACATTAGCGAAGCCCAACAAATGAGGCGGAAATTGAGATGGAAGTATTTACATAATACTGCTGAAAAACCGGAACAATCAATCAAGCGGCATTGCGTCATATGTCGCTAAGACCAAAGTTATGAAATGCTTTAAGAAAGCGCTGAATGTGCTGAGATGTTTATACGAATAAGCGAAAAAAAAGCAATTCCACCGTCGCCATAGCTGCAGAATAACAAGGTCGGGATAGAATACAAACGTGTAAATATATCAGTGATATATAAAACAATGCAAAAATGTCTGAAGAGTAAAGGCTGTTGAAACTTGGCGGCCGCTGCACACAGCGTTGGCAGCAATCATTTTCAATGCAGTTTCTGCACTGTGCTAGTTTCCCAACACTTTATATGTCAAATGGCCTGCCTTTCTTAAAGGCACTTTTCAAGAAAAGTAGAAAAACTGCGTCCTTGCGTGTTTCTCAACTTATTCTGAATGTCATTGCGAGATACCGCACCACAGTCCAAAAACGTGAAACTCTTAAAAGTCCATTGAGTCGGATTAATGCAACAAAAAGAAGTAAATGCGACGATAGGGTGGTCGCCCCTTTAACGCAGAATAAAGTTTTCTAATCCCAGTTTTCGCAATCTCCCCGAGAAAGTTATTGCTCTTTCTCGTTTTTGCGTGTGTGCGTACGTGTGTGTGTAGGCGTGGGGGCGGGCGGGGGGGGGGGGGAAGGGACGTAAGTGGTTGGGGTCTTTAAACAATTAAGAACCGCGCCTGAGTTCAGTAGACAGGAGTGTTCTAAAATAAATACATTTTCTCAAGCACGAAGATTTCGTTCATGTAACATTGCTTTTTGTACGCTTCGAAGGCATGTGCATACTTTTACAGCGAAAGCTGTTATGAGATCACAACAAGGGCCGTTTTTGGCGCCGTAGTTGTCCGCCGCCGCCGCTGCCGGTGTCCGTAACCACTATCGCTCGAAATAAGAAAAAATAACGAAATAAGAAAAAATTTCCACGATGGAACAAGGTTCGTACCTGGGCCTTCTGCGTGGGAGCCCAGTGTCCTACCTCAGATCCATGCCGCTTTTTTTTTCGTTCATGGCATTTATCCCACTGACTATTACAGTGCACAATAAGAGCACAAATAAAGCAAGCAAAAGTACTGTCACATAGCGACAATAAGCGCTCAACTGTTACTAAGTGCACACTCGATGGCTAACCAACGTGCAGTAGAACGGTGAGAGTTCTTCACATCGTGTTATATTGGAAATGTGGTGAGGCTGAGCACCTCACCAAGAGTGCGTACCAGTCCGGTGTAAAGTCCAGGTCTTAGCTGAATGTCCCTTAGCTGAATAGTCATGCGAATGAAGTGCATCCTTGAAGAAATGGTGGGTTCTGCGTTACGCTCCTGCATACGTGTCTTCCATAAGCTATGCATACCCATGAGGAAAAATATATCATATGGCACTTATCAAGTGATGTTGGTGTAAGATAACGTATGGTGTGAGAACTGATGACAAAACTTTTCTTCGGTGCTCTCTGAAGGACATCCCAGAACAGAATAGCGTCTTTGCAGCTAACAAAGCAATGTTCTATTGTTTCCGGCACATCACATAGACGGCAGTTAACAGAAGAAACAAAAATACCTTTTCTTTTCAACCGTGTGTTTACCGGAAGTGTTTCAAAAATGTTTTTGAATTAGGAGGAATATACATTTTGCGCACACGTTTCAACACATCGTGGCCTGAAAGATCGGCGTACAATGAACGGTACAACGGAGGCGGGAAGAGCAAAGTTAGTAAATGCTTATATAGTACCTCGCGCGAGACAACCCGGTGCTTGAAACTGCTTTGCGAAAAAGTCCCTATAGAAGCTTCATGTCGGGAATCAACCGCATTAAAATATGTAATGTAGCGTGGTAGAAGGGTAAAATAACCACCAAGTGTCACACAACGCGAATTCTGTAACCGGGCGTCACACAATGAGAATTGCGCAATGACTAAGCTGTTGAATGCTTCCAACCCATTACAAAGGGCTCTGCCATAATTCTTCATCGTCATTAGCCACAGCATCAACAAACTGCACATAATGCCTTACAGGTGTTTAGCAGGTACCACGGTTCTGCGCAGAATGACGAAGCATTGGGTAGTGGCTGCTTCCTTACTTCCCAAAATTTTTATTTATAGTGTAGTGGGTTCCTCGCAAGTGCACTTTTATTGGTTGCCAAGGAAGCCCGTAAGGCTCCCATGGTCCATTTCCTCAGGGTCTCAATAAAGTTAATTCCCTCTCTCTATCTCTTTCTCACGTTAGCTTATGTTATAAAGCGTGGTGGGAGAGGGAAATAGCGACCGGATGTCACACAATGCGAATTACGTAACTAGTAGGTCATTTAAAGCTTCCAACAACTACAAAAGGCTGAGTCATAATTCTTCATCGTCATCAGCCGTCGCATCTAGAAACGGCACATAATGCCTTAGAGATGGTACCTCGCTTCTGCGCAGAATGACGAGTAATGTCGCAGTGGGTGCTTCCCAACTTCACAAAAATGATGATTTGTGGCGTAGTGGGTACGTTGCTAGTGTAGTTGTATTAGTAGCCACAAGAGAGTTTATAACGGGCTATAGAAATGCCGCTCTTCCAGCTTTCGCTTTGACTGTGCTGCGCTTTGCGCGCAGGCCTGGCGTTTTTTTGCTATTGTGATCACTATTACCTTTCCTCATATTTACTGTCAGTTGCAAAAGAAAAGAAGCACTACAGCGTCTTCGCAATTTTCCTGCGCCACTACTTGGCCATGAAAGAACCAAGCCACTCTGTACGTGACTTGGTTCAGTTTTAACCCAAGCGGTAACCATTGAACCAGCCACTAACCCTACACCACCAGCACTGTAGCTCATCTTTATTCTGTAGAAAGAGACAGCGAGCCAAAAGGGGAGGCGTTGCCGCCTTCTACGCGCTTGGTGATGGCACAGTGAGACGTCGCGCATAACGACAGTGGACGCACTAGACAGCGGACGTAGCGCAATATGGCCTCGAGGCCCACCACTGGAAAGGCCGGCGCAACCGTCGGCGAGACGTGCTTGGCAGGATCACGTGGTCTTAGCGGCCGCGTCGACTGCTTGTGGAGCGCTGCCGCGTGCTTTGAAAACGAGTTTCAAGCCCCACATGCGCTGCGGTCTGTTCAAACACGGAAGTTTTTTCGCATTTTCTGCTAAATTGAAATCATTGTAATAGAGTGGTTGCCTCCGAAGGCGACGAACATGGGGCTCTACCGCTCGGTGCCGCAGTGACGGGCTTACGCAACGGAGCCCATTGTCAGCCTGCACCGGTAACCACGGGACAAGAAACTGCGTGAAGCATGGGTTGTAAAGCTAAGAACCAGCAAGTAGCCATCGGCGGAAGTGCTTGTGTGCAACAAGCACTTCCGCGACGAAGACTTTCGTTACTACGTCGGGTCTGCGATGTTCGGTGAGTAGCAGACAGCGCGCACTGAGACGATGGCTCACGCGCGCTTCCCGCCGGCAAATGATGCTTATCTGCCACAGGATGGAAAAGGCGCTACTTTTTACCACGTGCGATGCCATCTCAGAACCCTCCCGTGCGACCTCTTGATCGTCGGCCCCGTGCTCAGCGCCCACAATATCGACTGCAGATGCGCAACTCATTGTTCAGATCCGTTGAATGAAAAAACTCACAGGGTCCCTTATTCATTCGCCAAAGATGACTAGAAGGCGAAAGCCATCTTCTTCTTCTTGTCAGTCTATGTATTGATTCTCCCGCGCCCCCCCCCCACCAAAAGCGCTCTGCACCTATTGCGGTTTTGCACGGCATCCGTGACCGATCACAGAGGCAATGCAAAGCGACCAAGACGTGTGAATATGTCATCATGTGACGTCACGTTATGTTACGTGATAATGACGCTACATGTTTTGGTGACCTGTGACGTCATTATGACATCATATGGTCACGCCTTCACGTGATTATTACTTCACTCGTGTTGACGCCGCCCACCCAGGACGCCGACGGGTGATCTTCTCGTTTGATTAGGCATCTAGGGCTTTCGCCTTCATAAGCTACACGACGTTTTACATTGCCTCCGTAATCGGCCCGCCGATCGCGGAGGCAATGCAAAGAGACCATGTCGTGTGAATACGTCATCATGTGAGATCACGTTATGTCACGTCATGGTGATGTCATAATGAAGTTACAAATTTAGATCTGTGACGCCGCCGACGGTCAATCTTCCCGCTTGAAGAGGCATCTAAGGCTTTCGCCTTCATAAGCTACGCGACGTTTGCTGGTGGACGTACATAACGAAAGAGTCAAATTCTGCGACTGTGTGCTGCATTTATGTTGGCAATAACATTTTTTCAGTCAAGCTTGCGCTCCCCTGACGGTAATTAAGGAGTATTAAACGATAATTAAGGAGTACCAAAAAAAAGGAGTCGCATTTGCTTACGTTTTGTGTGAGCACGATACGAAACAAATGCACTGAATAAAGAAACAGAAGCAGCGGCATTTGCCCGCTGAGAAGACCGATCAATACGCAGTGCGAGACAACTTGTCAAATGACATTGAAACGCACACGAATTTAGACCGAAAAAAAAAACCACTGAATCGTCGGGACGGCACATCACAAAGTTGCCATGCGCACCGAAGCCGTAGTTGTAACGAAATTGCTTTTGAAATGCTCTGATAGCGTCCGCGCAACAGTAGTTGTTTGTGTAGTCACAAATTCTCATATTTTGCGGCCTAAAGTTCACAGCGCGGTGCCAAAACGCGCTCGTAGCAACAGCGAAACCATCAATACGAACATACATGCAGACCCTCATACATGCGGAGGCGCCGTCAGTCGTCGCGAACCCGTGCGATCGCTGGCGTGAGGCTTCTTTCAGTTATGCTCCGTTTGGTTGTACAGGCAGCCTACTCTAACGAAATACTTCACATATTTTGCACTCAGCGAGTGACTACCTTTCAGGCAAGAAGCCAGTTCAGGGGCCTGCAACGCGGTGACCGCGTGAAGCGGGTACTCGGTTTTCTGCAAAGAGACAGTGACTGTAGACTATCTCGTGCTTTCAGTTCGTCGAAAATCATTATTTTGACAGTAAAGAACACAGTTCTTTTCGAAAGTACTTACAGAAATGCCCTGGAGGGCTTCCGCGAGGTGTTTTTATAGAGTGCCGACAGCAAAACCTATGGGGAGCGCGCCGGCGGTATCCTACCTAGCACGCAATCGAGGCGCGTCCGGTAGAGGGCGACTCCGTAACTCCTCGTCGCCAATAAGAGTCCACTATCACCGCACTTCGTTCAGAAGTATGACTTCTGCCACTGAATAGCACGCGTTACCAAACTCTATATAGCATGTGATGCTGATTTACTGAAACAAATTGCGTTCTCTCCGCTATGTGTCATGTAAAAGCAGTAAACAGTGATACCCCATGCTACATACAAAGTTATCTGCCTGAACATTTTACTTCGGATGCCATCGCACCGTTAAATTTATTATTACTGCGTATAAAAGACTGCGGCCCCATTGTCCCATGAAAAATAAATAAGCAGCAATAAGAGATGACGTAAGTGTCTTCATATTATCACAAACGCGACCGCATCGTATGTCTCTAAGCATTAATGCATTTGCAGAAATTTCCCGAGTCCGCATGCCGGCAAAGCTCTTCTGTGTTTGTATGTCTTAACGCGATAGCGTTAAAGAGCTCGTTTCGCGGAAATACCGCTGTTGGCTTTGACGTCGCTGTCGGCGTCGGCGTCGTTATTTGTAAGCGAAAAATCTTCATTTTGTCGGTTACCGAAAAATCTAGAAAGATGCAGATAAAATAAATAATAAAAAACTTCGGTTCGAGTGAGAATCGAACCCAGGCCGTCTGCGTGGCAAGCAGGCATTCCTCCACAGAGAGATGCTATTGCTTGAAACTGCTTCGGAACAAAACACTATGTGAATGTCTTGTAGTCGAAGGAGTCTCGTGTAATATTGCGTGGCTGAAGCGTAGAATCGCGCCAAGCGTCAAAACATGTGAATTGCACAAATAGTGTGTGTTTTAAAGGCCCACCCATCACAAAGCGCTCAGATATATTTATTCATCATCAGCAGCAAAAGCATCAACAACGTCTGCAGCTGCGTAGGTTCGCGTGTTGCCTTACGGACGCGTAGTTGGCCCTTCGCTGATTTGCAAAAGGAAGAATTATGGAGCAGCGGGAACTTTACAGCAAACTGTGTTAGCAGTCGGCATTCTAGAATAGTTTGAAACGGCCAATATTACGCGCGCAGTCGTTCATTAACTTACGGCACGGTTGAGGCATGCACCGAGAACCGAAGCTAGGCTAGCAATTGCGAGGGCGATGCGCACGGGGCCCACTGAAGGCGAAGCTCAAGCGTCTTGCAAGTTTTTATCCTGGGAATCGAATTTCAATAGTGGCTTGTTTTCTTCCTCCTAGTCAGTCTTTAAACTCCCACGTACTGTATTCCTTGGCAACATCACATTTGAATGACGCACTACATTTCTCTTAACATTTAGCTGAGCAGAACCCATTGCTGATGTTTTTTTTGTATCTAAATGGAGCATCAACACGTTAGTATAGTTTTCAGGGCGTGAAATGACGTGACTCTCAAGTCTCCGAAATAATCATGGTTGGTTAATGTATTTTCTTTTGATGTGGTACTGTGAATTTCCGTGGTCATTATTGTTCCCTAGGTTGTTTCAAATTATTAGAAAGTTTACAAGTGTTACATTTACACCAGTCTGTGTTATCGCAATCCACTTGTGTTAACAACGCCTACTGAAGCGCTCTTTGTTTCTTTCTAGATCTGTCCAGTACTTCACTGAGAAAAATGAAAGATGCTCAGCACTTTACTGGACGTTAATTCTTATATTAGACAGTTATTCGCCCTAGCCACAAGAACGCTTGAATGAACCAATAAAATTTTCACGTTATGCAAATACGTCTGGTTCAGTTGCTGAGTGATCTCGATCAATTCCCACGTAGTGTTTAGCAGTGAGTATTTAGGTTGCTATTACAATTATTTTTTTAATACAACGCGATCGAGCACCGAGTGTACATCCTTGTTAGTTTACCACCCACGCTTTTACATAAGCAATGATGAATATGTCAGCAGGTTTCTTTTTATTTTGTTATCAATCATGGAAATATATCAGCTGTGATGTGAAGCGCACATCACTGTGCTCTTTCGTCATGTAGCCTACTGCATGTGAACCGAGACTGTTGAGTTTGTTGTCGCGGTGATCGCTGCGTGTTTTTGCATTTCATCTCGATCAAAAAACGTAAATTGAAACACATACGCAGGCACTAGAAGAGGAAGATAGAGGGAAATACGAATGAGGAAAAAGTATGGTGGGGAACCAGAATTGAAAATGTTTGTTTGCTACCCTGCTCTAAAGGGAAGGGGAAAATGAAAGAGGAAGAAGGGCTTGCTGAACAAGATACCTAGCAAGCAAGGACCTGTAAAATTTAACACAGCCAGCAGACAACCCGGTGATGCCGTGAACAGCGCGTGTAATACACAAGGACGAAGAACCGACGAGGACTAGCGCTGACTTCCAATTGAAATTTATTAACACAAACATGGAAAAACGAGAACCAGTAGGCACACGTGTTCACCGCTCAT
This sequence comes from Rhipicephalus sanguineus, assembly GCF_013339695.2. Taxonomy (NCBI): domain Eukaryota; kingdom Metazoa; phylum Arthropoda; class Arachnida; order Ixodida; family Ixodidae; genus Rhipicephalus; species Rhipicephalus sanguineus. The sequence goes on along the minus strand of NC_051180.1, from coordinate 62,203,569 downwards.
TTGAATTGCGCATGACGGCAGACATGGAGAAGGAAAAAAGAAACAAAAAGTTCATCCGGTCAGATAACCTAGACAAACTCCGGTTGCTTCTCCTGACGTCTTTTCGCGGTTTTGTGGTTTTTGCTTATTAATTCTTTTTGTTTCTTGGTTCCCTCTCCATGTCTGCCGTCATGCGCAATTCAAATGAGCGGTGAACACGTGTGCCTGCTGGTTCTCGTTTTTCCATGTTTGTGTCAATAAATTTCAGTTGGAAGTCAGCGCTAGTCCTCGTAGGTTCTTCGTCCTTGTGTATTACACGCGCTGTTCACGTCACTATGGAATACCAACTAGCCCGGTCACACACCTAACCCCGGTAATATTTGCTCTTGGCCTTGCTCGACGCGAACATGGCGAGAGGGAACAAGTGAGTAAAGAGAGAGACAGCACCAGACAGCGGGCCTGCCGTTAAAGTGGAAAGAGGAAAGAGTGCGGTTTTGACATGGCTCGGGCCGCACTTGATAAATGGGCGTCGACGAGGTGCGATCGTTAACGAGGATCCTAGAGACGGCTAACTGCAGGATCAGTAAGCGCCGCTGAAGTCGGTGTATCCTCGAGGGCTAGAGAAGGCAAAAAAAGACCGTGTTGCGATTCTCGCTCAAGCAATTTAATGGCATGAGATCGAGAATCTAGGTCAGTTCTTTCGAGGTGGCTGCTCTTCATGTTTACGCGATTATCCATTCCGCTAAGAAGTGTGTCGACAGTTAACTGTCCTCTATGCTGTAATTCTACTGAAGGATTTTCGTCAAACCACCTGAAAGAGCCTTTTTTCTTTTTATTGTTTTTTTGTGAGCACAAAACTTCAGTCCAGCGTTATTGAAGTGCCGCGTTTGTGCCATGGGCCAGGAAAGGCTCTCGTTATCGAAGTAGTTAAGCCCGCCTGCTCGACAAAAATGCTAACCAAGCATTTCTAAAATTCCATTGCTTCCTAATCTCGACCTATAACAACCGAACGCTTTCTCCTTATTCCTCTATTTGTTTATTATCATGCGTATATTATTTTAACGCGATAGCGTTAAAGAGCTCGTATCGCAGAAATTCCGCCGTCGGCGTCGGCGCCGTTGGTTGTGAGCGAAAAATCATCATCTTGTCCATGACCGAAAAAACGAAAAAGCTGCAAATAAAATAAATAATAAAAATGTTGGGTCCGAGTAAGAATCGAACCCAGGCCGTCTGCGTGGCAAGCAGATGTTCTACCACACAGCCACGCCTCTGCTTGGAGCTGCACTGAAAGTAACTTTCATGCTTCCCAAAAAATACGCGTCTTGTATACAGGTGTCACAGTACGAGATGCAATATCGCAGTAATATTGCGTGGTACAACAGTACATTGCCATCGGGCGTCACACCATGTCAATATCATAACGACTTGCTGGTTTAAAGACAGCCACCCACTACAAAAGGCACACACATTACTGCGCGTATTCCCTTAAGACCACGTAGTGGGTGCATCGCAACTTCGAAAAAGTTTCTCGCGCATAATTGCTCCCGGTTTAAAGCATGCTACCCATTCCATAAGGTACACACCTTAGTGCGCGCATTCTGTTAAACACTCGTAGTGTTCGAAGTGCGCACTATAGGCGCAGGATATCGCTATCGCGTTCAGCTCTTAAAGGCGAAGCTTAAGCGTCCCCCAATTTTTTCTTCCTTTCGTGTGACAGTATCAGTTTTTTTTTTATTTTAGATGGCTAAGAGACCACCACTCGGAAACGCAATTCTTTCGTTCTATTCCTAGAGCAGTTCTCATTTTTCAACGACTGCAAATTTAGCTTTCGGAGTTTTTGTTTTTTCTACTGGTCATTTCAGGAAGAAGTAGGATGGTTTGGTTTTAAATGTTGAAGGAGGCCAGTAAAAAAACTCCAAAGGCCGCTTGAAACACTTTCCACCATCTACAGTTACAAAACCTTACTACAGTTACAAAACCTTACTGCTTTAGGTTTATATTTAGCATTTCCTATTTGCCCTATTGCCTTTATTGCCTTAATTTTAGTTGTATATTTCTACGCGTGGCCTTATGTGCTTTATATTCTGTTTTTCTTTCTTATTTGCTTTGGCGATTGCTTGTTTGCGCTGTTTATTGCATTGTCTAGATTTTTTTTCGAAGCTTTCAGGTATTCTCTGTCATTGCTTTTTTTTATCATGAGTACCCCTAGAGTCCTTCGATAATGGGTATCCTAGCCTGTAAAAGATGTTTTCACACTAATATATCCTTATATTCATGCTAATAATACACAACAAGGATATAAGATATGACACTTCGTGGAAAGAAGGAGAAGGACACTCTCTGGTGAAGCGATATTTAGCACAAAGTACCAGAAGGACGAGCAAGCAGGACACAACACGAGCGCTGGTGTTGTGTCCTCCCTTCTCGTCCTTTTGGCACTTTGCGCTAAATGTCGCTTCATGCCTTATCAACAGGGCCGAATTTCTCTCCTTGTACTCTCCGGTGAGTCAGGGTGAATATGTAAACGGCAATTTTGAATAAGCACCACGGTTACCAAGACGACGAAAATCTGATGTAATGAGTGCTTTACACATGAGTGAGAGCAGGTACGTTGCTTGTCAATATTTTCAAACTCCTATGCCTGGAAACAAATTTCGCAAAAAAGTCAGCTCCGAGTTTTATATCCTGCTTGGCAAACATTATTCTAATTACGCCGGGAAGAAATTGTTCCTTCTTTGAAGCGATATATATGTCTTTCAGCAAAGTAATATTCCGTGTCTGAAGAAAGTACCTTTTTCGGCTGAAGCAACATTTATTTCATCATCATCATCATTATCATTATCATCATCATCATCATCATCATTTATTACCTCTTAAGGGCTCTGGGATGGGCATTACGCAAAGGTAAGGGCATTACATGTGAAATATACTAGGGTTTGTAAATACATAGCACATATTTTAAAAAGGCACTTTCATTGGATTAAAGTTCAGTCATCCAGTTAGTATTTATTTATTACCTTATGAAGTATAAGGTACGGTACGGTACGAAGAACCGTATTTAAAGATACGGAGAAGTGACACCGCGGGCCGATCCCACGTGGGGACAGATAGACCTTGCCTAACCGCCGCATCGCAGCTCTCTGGACAGCCTAAAGTTGATGCTGATATTCCGAGCTCTTGAGGGTCGAACTCCATTCCTGCTCTGTGAGGTCCTTATAACCGCGTAACGAGGGGCACCGCCAAAGCATGTGCACTAAATCGCACGTTCCCCCGCAGCCAGGGCATTGCGAGCTGAAGTCACTTGGGCATAGACAATGCATGAAAGCGAGATTCGGATAAGAATTACTTTATAGCATCCTAAGAGTCGTCGCCTGTGGTCTCGTGAGCTTTTTGTGTGGTGAAGGAAATACTCTTCTTTCCAGATAAAAATGCTTTGTGAATTCATTAAACGTGAATAAAATGTCTCGGAGCTCTTGAACCCTGCTCTGTGACAAGGCTTCTCCTCCCGCGCGGAGAGTTAGTACGCGCTTAGGAGTGGGCAATGTCGTCGATGTTGGTGATATACAAATATAAAATACTCATTCAGAAGGAGGTCCCATAGCACATGCTGAAAAGCGACCCCTTCATTCTATATGAGTCTATACGTGCAGCATATAGCTTTTTATATCACTTGTTCTTTTTTTTAAAAATTCATTTCTCTCCAGATGCGTCCAATAACGCATTGCCTAATATAAAGCACTAATCAAATATTTGCAACGAAACCGCAAGAAAACTGGGGGTGATGAAATTCCACCAAGTGCCCGGTGCATTGTTGTCTTTAAAATTGCTTCCGCAACATCACCGCAACGCGTGGTATTCTCACAATCACGAGAAATAAATTTCAGACAATGTTTTTGAGTGTTTTTATATGGAAGAGCAGGCTATATAGATAGGTCCGAAGTGAAAGCTTTAATAAGTTGACTGGCTGTGACCGCAGCTCTACTGTACTATCGGTAGATATGTAGGGCACCGTGTACGAAATGGAGAAAAAAAATCGAGGGGACATGAGTTATGCGTCGGTATCTGGCAGTTGAGCGCTGTGTACTGGTATTGGATTTACATCAGCAAAGGAACGTAGCTGGCATCTTGGCTTTTTATTTGCCGTATTTTTCAACATACGCTTTTTGTATGCACAATGTAGTGTGTGCTCTATTTGTGTGGTTGTGTACGAAAATGTTCCTTTCGGTGTGCGCCTATTAAACTATCGTTACCTTGTGTCACCGTGGGAAGACATGTGAAAGGTACGATAATGCGTTATCAACAATTGCACAGTCCCCATGAATTTTACTTAGATAAGAGTCATGTCTCTTTCGATTTAATTATGGACTAGTATGTTCAATACAGTATTTTGCGGGAAATGCACGCGAAATCACATCACATTTTGATGCCTTAGACTAAAAAAATATTACGAGAGAGTTGTGATGTAGACATGCACCAGATACTCTATAGTTGTACTATTTTCCTCACTAGGACTTACGAGATACGTCATCGCGACATTGTAGTATATTCGCCATAATATTTATACTTGCATGTACTCCTCTGTGTATATGAGTTAATTAAAGCCACTGATGTAATATCCTTGCCAAAACATACGCATTTCGCTCAAGACTCCTCACTTGATTGTCACCGGGCTCTGATCAGTAACAGTGGGTAGGAGTAGCTTTCAAGAAAGCATATTACTTTCTCATAGGAATGGCAGACACATCCAGATGTGACTCGTGCAACAGTAACGAAACCACTGTGTTTTTGTGATTGCTAGGTTCGCTAACTGTTAGCAATTACCATTTCGCTCTGTGTCTCAGCGCTCTGTGTCCTCTCTTCTGTACCCTCCTGTCGGCTGCGCTGATTTGCACCCATAATGATGTTGTACCAACACGCCCAATCCTACAGTCTTCTATGTTTAACAGTTAAGTCCCCTACAATAGGGCCAATCCATCGAATTCATTTTAGGTGTATGTTTTCAGTTATCAATAACAGGGTGAATGATGTCCCCAGCTCATCCCCGCATAAGTAAGAAATGGCTCGGCCTTAGTCCTGTGCGTATTCGTTCTTTGTCAAGTCGTTTAGACGCCGCCTTAACTAGGTTTCATCAAGCCTGTAACCAACTAACCATATTAGTATCCTATCGAAAATAGAACAATATATATATATATATATATATACGTGTGTGTGTGTAGGAAAAAAATGTACGAAACAGCAAGGGCGACTATTTTTTTTTCCCACTTACAAACAAATAGAGCGCATCATATACAATCCTGACCTTTACCACAGATGAAGCTCAGAGCCCTTCGACTCCCCTGTACACAGAAAGAAAAATAGTGTTTCTCCTTTTTCTGTTCCTGGTTTACCGAGACTGTTCACGCATCTACACAAGCGCGCATGCCGGACACTGGAGCTCGGCTCTAAGATGAGCTAGCCCTAGTTCAGGCACAGCTTATCTCTTGCGAGTGTGCTTACTTTTCTTTCTGTCTGGTGGTCGTAACGTGAGCAAAGAAGAAGAGGGAATGAAAAGAGAAGGTTGCTAGTGCTAAGAGAGGAGAATGGATTTTCCATGTACATTCGAGGCACAGAAGTGCGCGGCGTTGCATGCTTCTTGACAGCCATTCTCTTTCTGGTGCTTACGGTAAGTATATCGCATTAACCCTTGGCAAAAGTAACATATTGCAGCGGATGGTGGAGCTAAGAACGTAGGCTGCAACACGAGAGTTCTTACTCGGCTCCTTCGCCAAAGGACGCGCAGCTCGAATTCCCGGTCTTCACTTGTATCAGATTAACGCTGTTACGTTCTGTGTTTCTGTCGCCTGTGCTTGTTCACTAACTTCTTTTCTTATCTCGGTATCCTTTTGTTGATTTGCCGTTTATTCTGCAGCACTACTTGTTGAAAATTACCCGCCGGGCACGTAGTGGCTTGCATGTGTCCTTGTGAGAGTAGACATAAAATGCAATAGAGAGAGAGAGAGAGAGAGACCTTCGTGTGGGAGGTCTGCTTACGGTAAACGTGATATCAGGTCTCGAGTGACACGCTGTGTACTTAATGTCTTCCGGCGACAGCACTACGGATAGGTCCAAGTGGCAGTACTGCAGACGCGAGAACGAGACACTCTTGAAAAAGCTTCATGCTTAGCAGTGGTGCTGTTTAGCGCGAACCTCTTTGTGGAACCAAAGCTGTTGTTGGCGCTTTACGCACACATGGAAAGGGACAGCAGGATTCTCGTGCGGTGAGTAAGGAAAATGCGAGAAATGCGCAGTGAATACTTTTAACACATTTTTTATGCGTAATAGCCGCGTAAGATGGATAGGTTTGCTGGCTTTATATCTAAGCAAACTTCATGGCTGTTTTGCATGGCTGTTTTATTCCAAGCCCAACCGCAGCGCATCTGGGACCTGCGACCGCTGGGACAGCCAGTGTCGGCCACTAGAATTATATTTGGCAATATTCAAAGCGAAGTCCGAGCGTGGCGGAGCCCGGCCACTCCGAAATAGCCAGTGTCGCCCGCCAGACACACCTATGGCAGATCCGCGAGCCAAGGCGCAGCGTTCCTGGGCCCGACCTCCGCGATGCAGCCAAAGCCACCCACCACAGCCACTGTCGGCAGCTCCGCGCGATCTCAGTCATGGTGGTGTGTAATGACGAAGAGAAGCACCACCTTATCGAAATAAAAAGCGCTTCCTGTATCTCCCAGTGCCTTTCAGCGCACTGGGCGGCACTGAAAACGCTGTACAGTGTGTCCCAGTGTATTACAGTGTGCTGTGAGGCACTGGGACACACTGTACACTGTTACCAGTGCCACTCGGTGCGCTGAAAGGTACTGGTAATACCGTACAGTGTGACCCACAGTCTTCCAGGGCACTGGGAGGCTCTGTGGACACTGTACAGTGTATGCCCGCGCACTGGGAACACTGGTGGCACACTGGAGAAAAAACTGGGAGCGCTGGGTGGACTTCGTAACAAATTTGATATTGGATCGCGAGATGTCGAGCGTAACATGCATCGAATATTTTCAAACTATCGTTCTGTTCTGTGCCCAACACTTATCTAGTTTTAGTTGTAGTTAGGCGATGGACTTACGTATACGCTAATGCAATCGTCTGTAGAGCGCGCTTTCTATGAAGTGTGTCACTGATTGCCGCGAATTTAGTTGATATAACTGCATCGAAAGAAGTTAGCACTGGCAACACAATATGGCATTAGTATTTGTCTGATAATCAACATCAACTTCCTTTAGCAGTCATTTCTTCCATATGGGCTCGTAGCGCTGAAACCCGTACGTCACCGGCGGCAAATTGCCGCTGTGAAAGAATGTCTGTTAACAACGATTAATCGGCGTTTTTAGCTTCTGATTTGTGTAGTACAAGAAGAAAACATGACCTCGTTAAATTAGTTATGATCGGAACTACGTTCGAACGGTTATTACATTCGTCATAATTGAATATCCACGTTATTTCTAGCGATCCTGGAGCATGGAGTACAGCTCTAAGCCTAATCGTCTCTTTGGTAAGAGTGAACTACTGCGGCTGTAGTATGCGGAACGTAAACAATGATGACAGAAAATATGTCGAATCGGGTGACGAAAACTGAAGTGTTCAGTGTGCAGATAAGATGTGCGATGTTTTTTTACATAGATATGACTAACCGCTTAGCGCGTCAGTGCGAATTCCGTACACATCTGGTGTTAAGCTGATATGTTTTGCAGCAAAACGTGCCAGATGAACGTTCTGATCTTGAGCACCACATAACAAACAAATTTACTTTGTAATGTTAGGTTGTCGTGAGCACGGAGAGACTTTAATCGGCGTTTGTTAACGAGGGAATGAAAATACGGACCAGCGGAATTATTCAAAACATGGAGAAAAAAGCATCCTACACTCGTCTTCAAAGTGTGGTGTAGCGGCAACGTGTCATACTCGGAATGAAAGGTGCGTCGAGGTGCTTATTTCGTTTTCCACTGGCTCGTATTTTTCTTTTTTTTGTACAGTGCTCGTGTTTTAGCCATAATTACAATCTGCGCCTGAGCAAAATTGTCAAAAATAATCAATAGTGGAAGTAAAACGCCAGGCCTGCACTGAAACCGCAGCACAGTCACAGCGAAAGCTGGAAGAGTGGCGTTTCTAGAGCCCATTGTAAGCTCTCTTGGGGCTACAATACAAGCACACTAGAAAGGTACCCACTACGCCATAAATCACAATTTTTGTGAAGTTGGAAAGCACCTACAAAGCCATTATTCGTCATTCTGCGGAGAAGCGCGGCACCAGCTGCACGTCTGTAAGGCATTAGCCCCGCCACGGTGGTCTAGTGGTTATGGCGCTCGACTGCTGACGCGAAGGTAGCGGGATCGAATCCCGGCCGCGGCGGCTGCATTTTCGATGGAGGCGAAAATGTTTGAGGCCCTTGTACTTAGATTTAGGTGCACGTTAAAGAACCTCAGATGGTCAAAATTTCCGGAGCCCTCCACTACGGCGTCTCTCATAATCATATCGTGGTTTTGGGACGTTACACCCCAGATTAAGAAAGGGAAAATAGACAACCACCCGTTTGTAGCACGAAGCCACAAGGAAATCCATACGGATTTCTCAGAAATAAAGCCTCTAAGTTGCCGAAAATTTCGTCCTGGTCCGGGGATCGAACCCGGGACCAACGCCTATCCGGGGCGGTCGCTCTACCAATTGAGCTAACCAGGAAGCTAGCAATTGGCAGCGCGAGGGCGAATCCATCGACAACTCGAAGCAACTGGACACATATTGCAGATGAGTTCTGCGGAAACCCGCAAGGTGGCGGAAGGGTAAAGGGTGTGAAGGGTGTGACCAGATATTATTATTATCTGTAAGAGACACCCCAGATATTATTATTATCTGTAAGGCATCATGTGCGCTTTCTTGACGCGACGACTGATGACGATGAAATTATGGCTCAGCCCTTTGTAATGGATTGGAAGTTTTAAACGGTCCACCAGTTATGTAATTTGCATTGGGTGACGCCCGGTCGCTATTTCCCTCTCCCGTCATGCTTTATAACATACGTTGACGTGGGAGAGAGACGGGGGGGGGCGAAGAACTTTACTGAGAACCCAAGGAAGTGGATCACGCGCTTATGGGCTTCCTTGGCAACCAATACAAGTGCACTTGAGAGGAACCCACTACGCTCTAAATCATTGTAATTTTACTGAGACCCCGAGGAAATGAATCATGCGCTTTTGGGCTTCCTTGTCAACCAATAAAAGTGCACTTGCGAGGAACGCACTATGCTCTAAATCATTGTAATTTTACTGAGACCCCGAGGAAATGGATCATGCGCTTATGGGCTTCCTTGGCAACCAAAACAAGTGCACTTGCGAGGAACCCACAACGCTATAAATCATTGTAATTCTACTGAGACCCCGAGGAAATGGATCATGCGCTTATGGGCTTCCTTGGCAACCAATACAAGTGCACTTGCGAGGAACCCACTACGCTATAAATCATCGTAATTTTTGAGAAGTAGGGTAGCGGGCACTGTGCCATTTTTCGTCATTCTACCGAGAGCCGTGGTACCTGCTAAACGCATGTAAGGCATTATGCGCACTTTGTTGAAGCTGTGCCTGATGACGATGAAGAATTATGGCAGAGCCCTTTGTAATGGGTTGGAAGCATTCAACAACCTACTCGTTGCGCAATTAGCATTGTGTGACGCCTGGTTACAGAATTCGCGTTGTGCGACGCTTGGTGCTTATCTTACTCTTCTACCACGCTATATTGCATATGCTAATGTGGTTCCTTTCCGACATGAAACCTGTATAGGAGCTTTTTGCAAAGCAGTTTCAAGCACCGGCATGGCTCAGAGATTGAATACTGGGCTCCCACGCAGAGGGCCCAGGTTCGAACCTCGTTCCATCCTGGAATGTTTTTCTTATTTCGTTTTTTTTTCTTATTTCGAGCGATACTGGTTACGGACACCAGCGGCGGCGGCGGACAACTACGGCGCCAAAAACGGCCGGTGAAGTGATCTCATAACAGCTTTCGCTGTAAAAGCATTTAAAAGCCAGATTACGGCCCGTAACGGGTGTGCCAGCGTACCGCGCGCCAGCGTCCAGCGTGCCTGGTGCAGCGTGCCAGCGTCCCAGTCCCAGTGCCACACTAGTGCAATATTCATGTATGGCACTGGGACAGCATCACTGGGCTTTCCGATAGGGCGGTCGGTGCTTGAGCGCGCGCTCTGCCAAAGCCACCTAGAAAAAATATCAAGGCCTCCGAACGCCGATGTGACGTCACGCTAGCGAGATGGGCCGGACCGTTGGCTTCGACGCGTCTAGGTTCGTCGCGCTTGCAGGTAGTAACTTTGCGAGTCGCTGTTTATGGCTTCGAAAAATTAGCGCTGTCCTCCAAGTTTATCCAGCACTGTCTATGCTTCGGCCCCAACGCAAGACACGTATTTTGAACGCAAAAAATAAGTACCTCGCGCTGGTTCACCGCAATCTACACCATCATAACAAGCGTCATTCTCTTACCCTTTACTTAGAATAATGTGCTAGAAACATTGTTTATGTGTGTATCATAACATTACATCTCTTATTGTGCTTTTGGGCGTGAATCCTTGACAAAGGCTATAGAAAGCAAACTTTGTCACTTTAGTCGTAGACTGAAGTGACTACGAAAGAGCAGAACAGCACAGTGAAGGCACATAGTATACTTTAATAACAAATTATAAAAAACTCAATTCTTCAAGAAACAGTTTAAAGCGTGTATTTGCATTGATCATGTGCATTTTCGTATTTTGTAAAACAGGGCTAGACACAAGAATATCAAGGTTCATTTTATTGGTGTACATTTTATCATAATAGCGCCATGCACAAATGATTCGCACAAAACGAGCTTCAGCCTTCTTGTACAATCTGTGATCGTGCTTTTTTTTTATTTCCACCCGCCCTGTTTGCTGGTCACTTTGGTCTTCATAAAATGTTGAGATAATGGCGAAGACCCAGCCAAAAACAAAATTTCTACCCTCAGTGCAAAATTAAAGTACGCAATGGTGAAATGCGGTAACATGGAGAGCTCCAATGATAAACAACTATCACAATGCGCTTCAACGATAGTATTTAGAATGGACAAAATGCATCGTTTATGTGATGATGTTGTGCGCAAGTGAAGCCTAGCTACGGCACACAATTTTTACAAGGGTTCTGTCAACAAAAGCATACTAATATCTTCCAAAAAACAGAACATCATGAATAAAACATAAGGAACGAGAAACAGCTCTCAGGTCTTCAAGGTCTTTAGCTTTCGCTCATTCTTGGCCTTACGTAATTTGTCGTTTTCTGTGCGGCACAAGTTGTTCAGCAGTGTATTCGCTGCAGCACTTACAACATGCTCCATTACTTCCTGTGCAGAATGACCGGAATCACACACATCTAGGTCCTCATAGTCTGCAAGGGCAGAGAACACAAGGCTGACAAGAGTGTCTTTCTGCATAGGAAGGCTGAGAAATCGCGCAGAGTATTCTGGTGCCCTGAGCTTGTCTAATATAATTTCAGTAAACAGCACAGCGTTAACTACAACTGCTCGTGGAAACTTCAGCCCACCCCTCGACATCTTCGTGATTAATGCATTCTCAGCATCATCTAGGTCGACGTCTTGCATCACAAGGTTTTCCCTGCAAGATCCGCATGCCAATTTCTTTAAAGCTGCATGGGCACAATAGCCGGCAACGTATGTTACTGCAGGAAGCCTTGACGCTTTTTTCTGAATGTCAGAATCAGTCACAGCGACGTCAAACTGGCCGAGCGCAGACGGCACACCTGTCCTCCATGTATTCGCACTCGGAGCTGGTAGCATGTCTAAATCGGGCAGGTCCAAAACCTTCTGCAAACGCAGTTTGTTTTCAGATTCATATATCTGCCTTATTGACACATGGTAATTCGAACCCGACAGTTGCCGATACTTTCCGAAGCGATCCTCCAAGCAGTCAGTTTGAAATTTGCCCAAAAGAACGTACTCAAAATGAAGCTCCTCCAGGCAGTATATGGCTAGTTCGTGCAAAGCGTGGGTAGTGTGGCTGAAAGCTGCGTGTGTTTCACGTGTAAGGCGGCCATTGTCATGTCTGAGGCTTTCCCAGTGATCAAGCCACTCAACTATTTTTTGCAGGAACTCGAGCTGCGGACACAACGATGATACTCTTGGTCCTTGCAAATGATCTCGCAACCGCTGTCCTTTTCTTGGCGTCTTTACGTTAACAATGTTCCACCAAGTCAATATGGTGTCAATGTACTCAGATGTTTCCTTAGCATGCTGGAACGTTGCGGTACTGAGAGCAGCAACAGTAGATGAGTTAAAAACCTTTAGTGCAAGCTTAACGTCCTGTCGTTCCATGTTGGAGGGGTTCAGCGCTTTCAAAGTGAGAGTTGGCGCTAACTTCAAGAGCTCATGCTTTTCAGCTTCGTGCAACTCGCACAATACCTTGAAAGATGCTGTAAGTATCTTTGGTTCAGCCTCATTACTTTTTGGTTCAGGAAAGTACATGCATTTTGCAATGTTTCGTTGATTCAGCCAGTTATTTCTTATACACTTTAGTATGTGAACTGGGTCCACCACGAAAAACAGGGGTCGCGATGAGTCAGCAGGATGCTGGTAAACAATGCTGACACTTGCGGGATTAGCGAAGAAGGACATAGCTTTTCTGTTTATGGAGTTATTGTCTGAGATCACTGCGATTATTCTAAAACCAGATGCCTCGAGATCAAGAATAAGCTTCCGAAGGAAGTCATGTAGTGCCTTAGCATCAATTTGCGCCACGGGAAGAATGTGTACAACATCCTTGTTTGAAGAAAGAAGGCTCTGTATCATAAATACGTGGGCAGTCTTTGCCGCAGTTGATGAATTTGCCGCAGCGCCAGTTACAAAGCCAGCCTTGTAATCGAAAAAAGACTGCAGATGAACCTCATCAAGCATTAATGTCACAGTCTTTTCATGCTCTTTAAGTGTGCTTCCAATCCGCTTGGCATAAGAAAGAAAGCTAGCTACTTGCTGCTCCTTTACGGGGTTGATATCACACGATGAACACAGTCTCCTGATAGTATCAGGATGCGGCATCTTAAGCTTCATCGAATTTCTCAAGAATCTGTATGCATGAGGGGAAATGGTGAACAAAAGGCTAGAAAAAACCAACAAATCTGGGGGATAACGGCTGGCATTATTCAAAACGAGATCAACTTGACTCTTCAAGAATTTCAGCACCTCCAAATGCCATTCTCGCAACTCGCATGCAAAATGTTCGCCGCTTACTTGCTCTAGTAACGTCGACACCAATCTCAGTAGATGACGGGCTTTCTCAGAAGGCGCCGCGCTGATATCCTTGCGAGTCTGTTCGATGATCTCTAGCACTCTCTTCAAATCTCTTAAGTCACATATCTTTTCAGGAACTAGCACATCACCACAATTTCTCACGACCGTTTCACCAAAAAATACTTCAATGCGAAGGTCAGTAGACACAGTCACCGAAGTGCGGATGGTTGGAGCAGAATGGAGAGCCAAGTCCAAAAAGTAAACCTTGGAGTCCTTGTGGATTACAGTCCAGAAGTCTGAATGCTCAAATCCTGGCAAGGCGTTGAGCAAGTCCGCAAAACTACTGAGCTTATTTTTGGTTTCCTCTTCTGCTTGCGTTTGCAGCGAAAGCATTATTGCATTGTGCAAACAAGCGGCTTCCAATCACGCTCTTTTCACATCCGGTGCTTCCCGAACGCATGGTTGCGGACGCGATAAGTAGGCAGGGCAGTTGGGAAACAAGCTCGGCACTGCAGTTTGCTTCAGACGACTGTTCTTCAGGGTGACTTCGACAACTTTTCCTGTCTTGACGTCTGTGTAAGATGTCGTCTTCAAGTAATCCGATGGCAAGAAATGCTTTTCACAGAGCTGAAACAAAATAAAAAGATGTTAGAAACATGAGCTTGACCAAAACGCAGAACAAGCGTGCCGACAAGTGCGGAATTCCCATCTAGCGTGCAACCATCAACGGATACTTTGGACACTATGCTAACGAAATCGATATATCTGAAAACCCTGATAAACAACACAGAGAAGGTGTGCTTACCACTGTGTACTTCGTTGGCAAGAAGTCCTTCCGGGGAACAGCTCTGGTCCACGCTGCCCGCATAATTGGGTCTGAAGGAAATCTGTGCACTCGTACACTTGGCCCTCCGCCATAATTTGACTTGCAGTTTGGTGCACAGCAACAGCCGGGCATCGTTGCGCTTCAGTGGATGACCATGGGAATGATTAACCACGCGCACGCGACAGATAGCAAGCGCGTATGTGATGCAGCATGCTCTACCACGGCCGCTCTGGAAAGACGTGCGCGTTCCTTCTACGGAACGCGCGCGTCTTTGCAGTCTGGCCGTGGCTCTACATGCGGCCGCTGTAGTGTTGCAGCCAAGGAGAAAACTTTTTTCACAACGCGGCGCGCGTTTGTTGCGTTCACGACGCGGCGCGCGTCGCTTTGACTGCCTCCCCTCTCCCCCATCTACCGCTGTCATCTCACTGTCGTGACGTATTGACTATTGGAGGAGGTGATTCGGAGGCCTTGATATTTTTTCTAGGTGGCTTTGGCTCTGCGAACAGAGGCACAAAGGCGAACAAGACGACGCGTGAATTGGAATAGAACAGCTTGCACGGCGAACGGATGTTGCGTCTTTCTCGTGTCCGTTCATCACAACGTTTAGACCATTGTGCAATTACTGGGATTGCACCTCAGGCCTCTGAGTTGTCATTACAAGTAGAGCTTTTCGATATGGTTCGTTAGATGACCTTGAAAGTCGACAAATACGCAACATGTCTAAGAGTGATCTGCAGCTATTTTCTGCAGGAATTACGTGAATGTTTCGTACACTAGTGCCATTAATACTAGCAGACACGCACAATTAATAAGACATAGAACGGTGACTATAATGACTCCACAACAACAGAGGACCTTAGACGCAGAGAGTTATGATTGCATTATTGAAATTCTTATACGAAAAAAAACAAACATGCCTGATCCCTCCGTCATAGGAATCGGTATAACACGAAAGTGAGCCGTGTCTTCATAGAAGTAGTTGATTGCTTATCGTGCATTGATATATGATAGCTTGTAAATTGTTTATTGGTGTTAGGCAACTATAGCACATTTTGACGTGGATGAACCCACGTTGACGCCTTGTGGCCTATCTCCATCCCGACGACCAACGCCAATGATTATGACTTAACCATTGCGGTAGCTGAAGTTGTTAGCAGAGCAGACCTGGACAGAGCATATCGTGAAACCTGCGCAAAGATGCATCAACAAGCACATAATAAACACTGGTACTCGATGTTCACTCCTTCAAAGCGTTATTATTTGAGGAGAGAAACACCAAGGTGTGCGCTACCGCGCAATGGGGTGACGTACGCCTGTTCACATGCACATACCACACAGCCCTTCAGGAACGTGAGAGGCAGAGTTCGTAGCTTGAGCCGAGAACACGCGAAAGCGAAACTTCTCGCTGGCATCTGCCTCGCACCTCCAAGGTGCGACATTCATCGTCGACATCATTGCCTTTCTGCGGTGCTTGTGGCAGCAGATAAATTAGTCGGTGCTATCGCACTCAGAACAGTAGGCGGTGGAGAAACACCATTTGTGCATGTGGAAGCTCCACTACTCCGACACCCAGCCGTCACACGCTAGCACGAAGCGAAAAGCAAGGAACGTAACTGCGTCAAGGGTGACTCCTCGAAGCTAGCGCGGCCAGCGTTGGCACTGAGACGCACTAACTCGCTGGCATTGAGATGCACTAACTGCGTCCTTGCGGAATCGCTCCCCCTCTTAGTGCCTAGAATATACTTGTATATTAGGCACTATACCCTATTAGCGCTTGTTAGTGTTATTAGTGTAGAGACGCAATACTTCAATATCCTTCTTCCAGGCGGTGGCACCGCCCCGCCAACCAAGAGCATCATCCGAGAGAGAATGTGTCAGAGGTATAAGACGCAGCCTTGTGCATGAGTGTCGGTAGCGCAGTGGGTAGAACGCCGGGCACCTATCGTCGCGGACCGAAAAGTCGTGGGTTCCATTCCCGGTGACGGAACTTCTGCTTCTAGTTTATTTGTGATATGTTAGTGTACATTTTACCAACGTCGTATCCCTCTCGGAGATGCCTCAGTGAAGTCTTGGTGGACCCCTGCATAAAACTCTTTCGTGTTAAAAAAGAAACCTGCATGAGCGACTGTAGTAGACAAGTGTTATCCTGCACCGTGAAGAGCAATTATAGTTTGAATGTTTTGTTTTTCTTTTACCTCTCTCTCTTTCTTTCTCTCACTATTTTCTTTTTTTTCAGTGTAGGTTAGCAAACACTATTTCTTATTAACCTCCGTACCTGAACTTGCTTTCATCTCTCTGTTACTCCTCCGTCAAGAGCAAACTATCGGCTAAAATGGTATAATTTTCACATCATGCACCGGTGCTCGGTTTTGTAAGCCAAATAATTTTATTAAACATTAACGATAAAGTCAAACGAGAGTGGCCAAAGTTAATCTCGTGCCCTCCATTAGGACTCTGTGATAGCACCTCTGCTACTCTGGTACCTTAGAACAAGTTGACTGAAGCAGTGAGTTATTTAATTGCCTACTATTTTAATAATAAATAATTAAAGAATGATCGGCTAGTTCATCGTTAGATGATGTGATCATTTCCGGCCTTTTGCAGCGGACGCAACGGATAGAACAGGCAAATAAAAAACTCACAGAGTCCCTTTTGCACTCACCTAAAATGATTGCAAGGCGAAAGCCATCATCTTCTCAGTGGATGTATTGATTTTGATCCGCCACCCACTAAAAGCTTTCTACACCTAACGTAGTTGTTTCACTGCCTCCAGGATCGGAGGCACCTCACCTGGTTTTGCACTGCCTCCATAATCGGCCCGCCAGTGACCAAGCTACGATCTCATGGGATGACTTCATCACGTGACGTTGGTCACGTGATGACGTATGACGACTACATCATAATGACGTCACGAATTTGCACGAATTTGGCGATCTGTGATGTCATGATGATGACCTAGGGTGACGTCAGCACGTGATAATGATTTCTCGTACCATTCGTGTTGACGCCGCCGACGGGGGAAGCCGACGCGGGACGCCGGTCAATTTTCGCGTTTGATGAGGCATCTAAGGCTTTCGCCCTAATAGTTTTCCTCTCTGGTTCGACATTCGTACTTTTCGCTTTTATGTCTTTTAAAACGACAGCACCGGCGGCATGGGATCAGATATAGCATATGAAATCTAGAGATTATACGCACTAACATTTCCATGGCATGAATTTTTAGGCGAATGTTGGACTTCTCCGAAATTCGCAAGAACGAAAAGATCCTTGCCCGTATTGAACTGCGCAAAGCTCCCACTTCAAATATTTGCTCTGAGTCGCGCACTGGAATATTGTCAAAGGAAGAATACGAGGTCTAAGAGCGGCCTCACACCCGCCTGGATGCTGTCGCTGCTGCATTTTATTGCGATAGATTTTATACTGACACTCTCGGCTGGTTTTTGCCGTCGCCGTCGCCTTCATGTCCCGTATATGTATATGCTTGTATATATTGTAGTTGCAGTGGACCACTTGTCCTAAAAGAACAGACGGACACAGCACTTGTTCGCTGAGCCGCCTGTTCTATTTTGTTCCGTTCCGCGGAAGCCCGCAACCCACAACCCAGTTCAGCCTCTTCGACTTCAATCATCACAATATGTATAAAAGCTACAAAGAAAAATTTTTCAGAAGCATTTTTTTCCGAAGCGAAGAATCAAACGGGCCACCTCTCGCTCCGTAGTGTGTGGCGTTAGACGGCTAGGCCACGAGCCGCACGTCTTTCAGCATGGTAACGACGAGCTATTTATATACACCATTTACTTCAGCATGCTTTCTTGGTCACCAGCGAGATGGTGCGAGGGGCGCGCTTTAAAGGTCGCCGCCCCGCTCGTTGCGATGCGCGCATGCCTCATGCCTCGCAAGGTGCACTTTCTCTACAGGGCGTGGTCGTCTGCGCGCGCGCTTATATCGTGAGCGGCGGGGGAGGGGGCAGTGGGGTAATTTGTATGTTTTGTGCTTTCACCGATATGTACACGCTGAAGTTACACAGCATACGAAGGTCACTTCGCAGGCTGCAGCGGCCGCGTTTGCGAAATGATCGCGCTGTTCAAACAGAAATAAGTAACAACTGTGAATGTTGTTAGTCCGTGATCATACTCTATATACCTGTGCGTTTGTTTCGTGCGTGCTTCTTTCAGTTTGAACAGCTCGCTGTAAGTGTCGAGCTGTGACACTTGATAGTTCGCGTTCTTCCTGTGTGTGTTCTTTTCGTGAGTCCTCTGCGCTTGAGCGACGCGCTGAAAATTTCGAGCTGTTTTCCGTTCTTCGCGTTATATTCCAATTTGTTGCTATCGCGTTCATTGCTGTGACATTTTGCTGTGACTGTTGCTGTGACTGACTTTTTTTATTGAATGCGAGTTTCACCGGCCGCAAGACAATTTAATCTCATCATACTGCCTTCTGTACCTCTAATAATAAAATATTCAAATTCTTCTTTAGAAATACCCAGATTTTGTTCTTTCCTTTGATGTTTCCATCCTCAACCTTTTTTTGTGTTGACAAAAAAGATTTGCGCAGCTTGCACTGAGTTTGTGTTACGAGGTAGTGCTAAGATTTTATTGAATTTTCGAAGTATTAAAGACGATAGTCTTTCTTGGGGAACTTAAACGCAGAAATTTTGGTCTGTCTTTCTGTTTGTCGGCACGTCACTCGATTCAGCCACCCGGCCAAAGTTGAACCACTTCCCCAAGGGCCAGCCATCTGGAACGGCTGACGAGGTTCATACTTGTGTACATTGTTGATCAAAAAGCAAACATTACGCATATCTGAGGCGCGACATATCTAGGTAAGTATTAGGTGATGTGTTCCTTTAATAGAAAATACATAGATACGTAATTCTATAGACCGTAGTTTCTTAAGCTGCGCTTAAAATGCGACTGCGCTGAAACTTGCCTTCCTCCGTGCCCTCTGCACGAGCTCATTGTTGTGTTTCGGTTTCGGTTCTGTATTTGTCATGAGTAAGAGCCCCTCGGAGGCAAAAAGATGACGACGAAGTCCTCAAGACATTCGAAGCGGCACGAGCGCGTGCATGGAATATTACACAGAGCTTGAGGCACGCGAACCGAGCTATGAAGGAGGACGAAGAGCAATGAGCTGGCATTGTCTTCGTGGGCTCGGCGAAGGAAGGTCGCATCGCCAGCAGACGCACTGGCGACGGCAGCGACGGCAGCGACGGGCGTTCGGGTCTGCGGACGGTGACGCGGGCGTCCCGAGGTGAAGCCGGCAAGATCGACGACGTTCGAGCAAGGCACCTCGGCGATGCAGTGGCCGCGCCCCGCAAGTACGGACGTTCCCGGCGCAAGACCCCTTCCGAAGCAAGCCACCGAAGGCAGTCCCCGGAGGGCCACGTCAGCGGTGGAACGCCATGCCAGGCGAAGGACCCGACGACGACGTTAGGCCTAACGGGTCTAGCAGGCAAGCCTAGGTGGACGACGACCTCTGTTGACAGGCGACGGCTAACTTGTCACACAAGATAGTCGAGGGCGACTCGCGGAGGAGATCGACGGTGACTGGACTTATGCACAACGAGGTCGAAAGCATCAAGTAAGAGCGACGCAACGAAGTAGCGATCGTGATGATAGGCTGGTGAACCTATGTTAGCAGGAGAGGACTGTGAGAAAGATTTAATGCTTAGATTGAAGAGATTGTTTAAGTTTGCTTATTGTTGCTTGTCATTTTTGTATATTTGTATATTTTTGGGGTGTCGTGGCTTTGTGTGATAAATGTTGTTTGCCAATAACCGAGTCTTTTGACTGAGCCCATCGCACCGGGCCACACCCGAAATTCGTGACAATTGGCGAGCCTGCCAGGATGCAATTTCCTGCCCGTTACGGATTTCGGAGCTCTGGCAATGGACTTCGTCAGGATTCTGAGCTTAGCCAGAGACCGAGGCTATTCAAAAGAGGAGGCGTTGGAGTTTCTTGGAATGGAGCAAGAGCGTGTTCGAAAAGAGAGAGAGCTCGCGCGGAAAGAGCTCGAAGATAAACTCGAGGTAAAACGCGCCCAAGCTCAAGAAGCCTACGCTAGAGATAAGGAGCTGCTAGAACTCAAACCGCGATTGGCTCGAGACACAGCGGGCATTAGACTGGAGGAAGGAATGCCCACAGAGGTTTCAAGAGCAGTTAGTATAGGTGATGTTCATTGTTGTGCTGGAGTTGAGCAATTGGGTAGCGAGCACGCGTTTAGGGTAAATCAGAGCACTCATTTAAGTAATGAGCTGAAGGAAAAGGGCTCAGATGTTGCCTATAGTTGGAGTAAGGCCACGGTTAGTGAACAGTATGCCGATGTTGTTGAACAGGGCACGGAGGAAGTGAACGCGACGCATCCAGGCAATAAAGGGATAGAACATTGCTATTCGGTGATGTGCATGCCAGTTGAAAGGAACACGAATTCAGCGTTCACAAGATATAATTCCAGATGGTAGCAGGATTAACGGCGTGCTGGAAACGCATGGTGTTAAATGCTTAAAACTGGACGAAATGGAGACACCACCGAAACCACCTAAAACTGGTCGTATTTGTCAGCAGGACGCAAGGAGGGTCGCCAAAGTTGCCAATGGCAGACGCGTAAGACGAAAAGAAAAGAATGCTCCGAAAACGTGTAAAGTCGCTTATAACTACCTGGCTGAAAATAGAGTGGGTCAAGGAACCAGTAACAGACCTCTAGGTAGGACGCAGCCTGGGAAAGTTGATCCGAAGAAGCGTCGGCTAAGTAAGAGTAGGAACACAGGCAGCCGCTGTAGGAAGCGTTCTAGAGGACATGTGAATAGACGCAGGAAGAAGTTGAAGAAGACGCGGAACGTGAAAAAGCATAGGTTTAAGTAGGTCGTATCGAGCTGGTGGCTGCTCTGTGGAAAAAAAAAAACTTAAAGTGGAATAAGTTATATGCAGACAAACGGGTGACTTTATTCTGAGTAGTGCTCTGTGAACCATGAATTTCTGAACATTTTTGAACAGTCAAGGCTGCGTATTGTGTGTAGTTCTGCTTTTTGTGTGCGTAGCCATATAGTTTTTCGGACGATGAACTGCTGGACATTGTAATGTGTTCAGTGTAGTGTTTTGGGATGTGTTTCCGTAAGTGCGTGGTGATGACCAGTGAGTGAACACAAGTGTGAACACAAAGCAAGCAAAAGGAAGTGTGAAGTCACTGACCAAGGTTATGGCAAGCGATAGATGGTGGCAAGAAGCAGTTTTTTGAGAAAAAACTCTTGGAAAGGGGGGCCGTATGTCATGAGTAAGAGCCCCTCGGAGGCAAAAAGATGACGACGAAGTCCTCAAGACATTCGAAGCGGCACGAGCGCGTGCATGGAATATTACACAGAGCTTGAGGCACGCGAACCGAGCTATGAAGGAGGACGAAGAGCAATGAGCTGGCATTGTCTTCGTGGGCTCGGCGAAGGAAGGTCGCATCGCCAGCAGACGCACTGGCGACGGCAGCGACGGCAGCGACGGGCGTTCGGGTCTGCGGACGGTGACGCGGGCGTCCCGAGGTGAAGCCGGCAAGATCGACGACGTTCGAGCAAGGCACCTCGGCGATGCAGTGGCCGCGCCCCGCAAGTACGGACGTTCCCGGCGCAAGACCCCTTCCGAAGCAAGCCACCGAAGGCAGTCCCCGGAGGGCCACGTCAGCGGTGGAACGCCATGCCAGGCGAAGGACCCGACGACGACGTTAGGCCTAACGGGTCTAGCAGGCAAGCCTAGGTGGACGACGACCTCTGTTGACAGGCGACGGCTAACTTGTCACACAAGATAGTCGAGGGCGACTCGCGGAGGAGATCGACGGTGACTGGACTTATGCACAACGAGGTCGAAAGCATCAAGTAAGAGCGACGCAACGAAGTAGCGATCGTGATGATAGGCTGGTGAACCTATGTTAGCAGGAGAGGACTGTGAGAAAGATTTAATGCTTAGATTGAAGAGATTGTTTAAGTTTGCTTATTGTTGCTTGTCATTTTTGTATATTTGTATATTTTTGGGGTGTCGTGGCTTTGTGTGATAAATGTTGTTTGCCAATAACCGAGTCTTTGACTGAGCCCATCGCACCGGGCCACACCCGAAATTCGTGACAGTATTGCACTGTACGAATGCCATGGGTAGCCATGGGACGCCGCTCTGGCATTCCCGTTTTACCCAGGCGACGTGTAAATAAAAGAGTGTGTGGAGAGTACTCGTTCAGTGCGGACGTTTCTTCTGCTTCGGTGCTTCGCGCTAAACCGCGTGTTCGCGCTGGCTGGTGCCCCCGCCGATCGCGTTGGTCACCGCCGGTCTTCGCCTGCCGCTGCGCCGGGACTACCAGTCCGCAACACAGCACTCATGTTTCCCGACATATTGCCAGATGGCGTCCATATCTCACGCAGCGCCTCTTCTATCGTCTTTAGACGACATTTGCAGCGAAGCACGCATATACGCGGCCAATGTTTTATTGCTAAGACTTTACTGAGTTTTCTAGGTATTGTGATGTGTTGCCAAGTTAAGCTGGGCGGTAATTTCCGTTTTGGTCGGCTTCCCATACATCGCTCCGTCAGTACAAAAGTCTTTCCAAGCTCAATTCCAGCGTGAGCTTCTAGGCACTGAGTTCGGGCCCAGCTGACGCGTCTGTTACCGACTGTGGTTTGACGTGAATTTGCTACCGTGATCTCCGTGCGTAGCTTTGAACAGCTCTTTTACATTAAGATCGTATTGCAGAAAAATTGGAGCCTTACTACCTGCGGGAGCGATGGCCAAGTAGTGGCGTCCGTCGGTCAACCGGGCACCAGTGGCATCGTCGTAGCCCACTGCCATACTGCTAGAATTAAGGGCGCAAGCTATAGTGGAATTGGATCATTGAAGTCTTCGAGCTCTTCACCGTACTCAACCTCGCTGTCTTCGATAAGCCGAAATTCTTCGGGAATGCGTCCAAGCTCGGCCATGTCAATCTTCACCCCGTAGAAACCGTAGATAGGCTCTCCATCAAGTACTCGAGCCAAGCGTATACCTTACGCTTAGTCTCCACTCCAACTTTGTACAGTTTTGGCGAGAAAGGCGACGCTTCAGATAAACGCCAATTTATGCATCGCTGGGAACACTGCGGGGCAAGCTGTTCATCGTCTCCTGAAAGTCGACTGGAACATTCATCACTTGGTCGTGATTTCCGTATTGTCCAGAACCGTGGGTCAGTCGGCGAATGTTCATAAACAGGATCCGCAGAGAAATCATCAGGTTGCTGGTTTAGGTGGATACAAAAAGTCATTAGTGGTACTGACTTGCGGTAACTTTCCTTGAAGAACTCAGACACGGCAAGTCCTACCCACCCTCATTTCGTCGTGGTCGGTAGCGTGGGGGAAGGCTTCGCGAAGCACTTGCAAGGCCACAATCCACTGTTCGAAGGTACGCACAGAATTCATACAAGACAAGTTCACGTCAAACCACTGTCGGTCACAAACGTGGCAGCTGTGCCCGAGCTCAATGCCTAGGAGCTCGCACTGGAATCGTCCATTTGCACCGCCATTGTGTCGTCGGGCTCGGTGTTGCGCGTTCTCAATGGCTCGCACGATGGTATCGGTTTCCCGGCGGCACTGATTACTCAAACACCGCTGCTCGCTTTCCCTGAACGAAAACTCGGAATCCTGGTATCGGCGTCTTCGTTTAGGGGCGAAGCACCTTAGGGTCTCGGATAGTCGGTGGCGCATCGTTGTCTGCTGTCACCGTGTGCATCGTCGTGACCCATTTCCTTGCTTGCATCGTCGTGTCCTGTGCATTTGCTTGAGCGCAAGAGAGGGCGCCACCGGCTCAGCGCTCACCGTGTGGCGAGAGAGAGCGAACGGCGCGCGTTGACTATGGAAACGCTCTTTCTGCTATGAACGCAGAACTGCCAGCTCGAGAACTCGCCCTCGCCCGCGACAGACAAGGCCGACGCAGGCAGCGCCTGCTAGCGAGCTTCTTGAAAAAGCCGACTGCTCGCGCAGAGGAAGAGTTCACCGGCCACACCGTATATATAGGCACTGGATCTTGACCTGCAATGTAGTGCCGCTGGGAGATTTCTCTTGTGCGTAGTCGAACAATAAAGATTAGCAGCGTGCACGTTAACTAAAAGCGGACTGCTGGTCTCTGTGTATAATCTTTCTTCTGTCTCTCATCGCCCATTAGCAGTGATTTTGCTGTGAGAAACACCAGCGCACACTGCATGCTTCGCCCCTCCACAGGTTTCACGTTAGGGGAGCTGAAACACCCTTACTTACGTGCTTCGCCCCTCCCAAAATTTTTTCTCAGCTGCAACCACAGGGCAAATCGGCGCACATATTCTGTGAGCGAAGCAGAAGGTGTAGAAGAGGAGGAGAAGATAGTAGAGAACGAAGAGTGCGTGTGCTGGTTCATGATGACGATAGTTTCTGCTCGCACTACCTGGCGTAACGAAAAGCATAAACAGCTCTGCTGTTAAAAAGTGCGTGTACCGCTTTCGCAAACTTTGCCGAATCACGAGGGTCCTTTCAGATCATTTACGGTGCACGCTAATCGTGAGGCCTCGAATGCACTGCCGGAAAATTAAAACAAAAAGAAGTTGTAGGTAACCTTTGATTTCCAAAATACTTTGTTATTACTTATTCATCTTGCGATAAAATAAGGTGCATATGAATATGTGCCATCTGTGTCACATATACGGCCGCTATTCATGTTGACGGTATTAAACAGTAAATTTCTCAAGATCGAAGTACTCTACTCGCGACGAAGTTTTTTTTTTTGAAAGTCACCTCCATGTATTTTAAACACGCCGCGGGAAAGTGAGAGACTCGGCTCGATGTTTGTAAGTACCCTTACTCCTTAAAGCAACCCCTTCTCATAATATCCATATGTTAAATACAATGAGGTGAGCGTATCCAAATAATCTCACATATAACAAACATGCTAACAAACGGCGTGAAGACTTCGAATGCAGCGCTAAACCTTATTATACTGCTTGCTAATGAATCGCCTTCAAACTGAAATGACATTTTCTGCACTCAGACTTTATCTCCGATTGACCAACGAAATCAGCCCTGGTGACTTATTGGCTATGGCGTTTTGCTGATAAGCTCAAGGGCGTGGGTTTGATTTGGAGTTCGGTGGCGGTACTCCTATAGGGAGAGGTGCAAAAGCTTTCTTGCATAAGTTTCGGTAGCTGTTAAAGACCCCCAGGCAGTTAACATTAGGCCTAAGTTCCACATTACCCCGTAAGATATCCATGTCGCGATTTTGACACGTAAAACCCCAGAGGCTACTTTTCTTTGTAACAGTACGCTACTTATTAGAAACTTCCGATCCAGCGTTGGAATGATTTTTCTCACCGTACAAAGGGTCAAAGGTTAAGCACTCTATAACGTTGCGTCATTGTTTTACCGGTGTTACTCCAGGTTAGGTAGACTCTGAACGTTGCGGTGCCTTAAGGCTCTGTTATACTCCGACTTCCGACGCGAACGCGAGCGAGGACGTTGCGTTTCGTCACGCCAAGCCGGCGACGCTACGCCAGGCGCAAATCGGTCACCGCTACAGTCGAGCCGGCTCCAACGCGCGGGGCGTTCGCATCTCGAGGAGCGCATGCGCAGTAAAGCGAAGAACGCGCCGCGCCACCTGTCCGGAACCGACGAAACAGCCCGCGAAGCAGGTTTCTGTACATGCGAGTCTGGCGCGTCTGGCGCGAAATGCAGCAGGATCTATTCGGAGCCAAGCGACGCCCTAGCGCGCCAGCAGCCGTCGGCTACGTCGGCGGTCAGTCGACGCCGGACTGTAGAGGGCTGTTTTTTGCTGACGTAACGTCGCCGCGACGAGCGTGCGCGCGCGCCGACGTTACGCTGGAGTGTATCAGAGCCTTTAGCGTCGAAGCACAGCTATACACCAAGCCTTGTGCACATATTTTCGCTATAACGACCTCTACTTTTGAAAGATTATGAATCTTGATGAGGAGAGAGTTAAGAAGAGCAAGAAGCAAAATTAGCCTGCAGCGTCAGGACAACTCAATGGGACGAGGCGCAAGCCGAAATGATTAGAACGACGCTAGTCCCTCTTTTTTCATGCATCACTTGTTTGGCGCCGCAGCACAACTCTTCTTGTAAACGGTCTTGTAGGTAAGAGTCTTTAGACTGCGATAGACTGGTTCTTTTCCGAGAAAACGAAATTTCGATGGTTTTCTTATTCTGTTTCGGCTGATTGGCCTAGATTCGGATAGTATTAAGAAATGCTCCTCAGGGCTAACTAGAAAACTACTAAAATACTTAGAAAAGGATCCAAGGAATAAGAAATAATGTTGCGTATCGGAAATAGAGCTTTCGAAATGCCCTTAAACAATTTTAAGTTTGTCAACGACGAAGCAAGCATCCTTCTTTCATTATCCAAGAGAGGAGGCTCAGAGAGAGACGCTGAAAAATTTCTTGCAATACGTGTGTGCGTGCGTGCGTGCGTGGAGTGTGTGTTTCGTTAATACGTATTGCTGCTCATATCTTCGCCGGCAGTCAAGTCATAACTGCGTAAGATTAGTCGGTACATAACGTCTGCTTATACCGTACCATCCGCGATTACCTATGGCAACGCACAGTTGCAACGGCGCGTTACCGGAGCTGATTGCGGAGGCCGCGCTTATACATACGCATATGCCATGTACACTATGGTGACATAGAAGAGAACTAAATTAAATATTGGATAACATAGGTGATGCATTAGCTCCTAGAAGATCACTGAGCGATTTCCTCTAAGGAATTAAAGGGGATCTTTAAAAAAAGCAGTAAAGTTATCTCATAATAAACTCTATGTATTCAAGCCACTAACCCACTCAGAAAGTTTCGCCATCTTTCTTTCTTTCTTTCTTTCTTTCTTTCTTTCTTTCTTTCTTTCTTTCTTTCTTTCTTTCTTTCTTTCTTTCTTTCTTTCTTTGCTTTCCTCCCTATACACACCGATTCGGACACACCTTCCTCTGGGACAGGTTGGTGCTTTTGAAATTCAAATATGTTTTACATGCCCAGGCCTCTGTTTGTCTATTGCCCACCAAATGGAATGGGTTCTTGTTGCCTTCTCAGTGAGTTTCGCGGCGCCAAAGTACTGCAAAAAGCTTGAAAGAAGTTATTTATGTTGATCTGTACGTGTCGCGGAATAGTAAGGGAAACGAACTTTGCGCCCCTTTCCGTAATACGTTCATTCTTTTTCATACGCACTTTTTTTCTTCTCTTCCTTCTTTGTAGAAATGATCCGTAACATATCGCTCCCTCCTTCCCTGTTAGCGCTTTCGACTCCCTATCGCAGACCCTCAGGGCAGAGCCGGATTCATTTGTTTCGCAACCACCTAATTTCTGTTGCGGATCATCCCTCCCTTCATCCCGTTATTTCCCTTCTTTTCCTAGGCCTTCTCCAAACTTTCTGACACGCACTAACTTCGTGGTTATTCGCTCCGCAGTTTCCTTTTTTCCGTCTCTCACAGAAGCGCTTTCAATGGACCATTAGGTGAAGTTCACCGGTCGTAATGGTTACGCTCTGTGCAGGAAGACATGCAGCCCTATCGAAAGCGTGAGCCTAAACTCAATCCCTGCATACTCCTTCGTACTTCACCCGTACTTTTTTTCTTTCCGGTCGTGCTTTGATCAATTAGAGAGCTCGCGGAGCACTGAAGATATGAAACGGGATTAACAAGAAGCGGGCGAGCACGCGTGAAGAAATAAAGACTAAGTGGAACCCTCGCCCGACGAGTTGCTAGCGCTGATATATAAAGTTCGTTATGCTGAAGCGCCGGTGGCACTGGGAAGAGAAACTGAACCTGTGAAACCGATTCCTTCAGCGGTTTTTTAGGAAGAACGTGAGGAGGAAATATGGTACTTTAATTGGGTTCAGCAAATATATAGTTATATTGTAAGATGGAAGATAATCAGCCCAGACAACGCTAACAAGCAAGCGTATTCCGAAGGAAGTGCCCATCCTGAAGCACGAAGAACAAGAAGATTAAGCATGATGATGGCTATGTACAAATGAGAGCGATGATTGCGCACTTGTGTTAAAAAAATTAAACGCATAAAGGGCACTCGACCATTTTGTTAGTGAGCTTCAAACAAAATGTGTTCTTCGAAATGTGAGAAAATGGCGCAGTGTAAAATTCGAGAAGCGAACAAAAGAAATTTCTATGCTGAAAAAGTGTGCATCCACTTTTGGGTATGAGCCAGAATCCCAAACATCGCTTTGCTTGTGCGTTTCTGCGTTTGCATTTGTGCTTGCGTTTTCGTGCGCGCTTGTCTATGTGTCTGTGTGTTCTTTCTATTAATGAGGAATTTGTAATTGCGGCAGATGGGGTGAGACAACGTGGAGGCAATCGGTCGCTTTCACTGCCGTTGCGAAATTTTTAGTGCTACAGTCAAAGCTGTTCAGGCGGCTACGGCTGATGTGACCCCGTGGACCTGACTGCCTGGTTGTTCTGCCGCATTAGCGTCTTGCGGTACGTGCGCATTCAAGTTAGCGCGAACGCGTAACCTTAAAATTCACTCGGGCGTGCATCTCTAATCGCAGAACACGAGTACAGAACGTATTGTTTATTGGCGAGAGACGAGAAGAAAAAAGAGGAGAAAAGAGAGACGCGCGACCTTTCCTGTGAACCGGCATAGCGACGCAGAATGGGCGCGCGCTAACTGCCCAAGTGACCCATGCATGCAGAGGGCACGCATAAGTTTGCTAGGGCTGAATGCGCAACGGTGCTTCGATGCGATTGCCGGTGGCTGCTCTGCGTGGCAATGCGAGACCCCCTTCTTCTGTCGCCCTTCCTCTAACGGCACGCGCTCATTGTATGGCTCAATAGTTTGCCTGCTCATCTGCATAAACGTCGTGCCAGACGCAAACTACTTTCCTCTCTGACAGAGAGATGACGTCCGGGTGAGTATGACTGATGCGTTAAGCTCCACGTCAAGCCATGGGAATGCTGAGAATGGGCGAAATACAGGGAGTATGTTGGAAAGCTGTGGGAAGGAATGATGATGGCGGTTAGGATGAAAGAACTGTGGCAACTTGCGTGACATTGGCCGCTAATGGAAATCAAAGAAAAATGATGGCTTTAATGAAAAAAAAAAAACACACGTCGATGCAGGGGAGATGCTGCTACCATTATATGTTCAACGGTAGATATCGATAGGGCAGCGGAAGTTATAAATGAATGACGAAGTGTGGTATGGTGAGGCGGACAGAAAAACAGAAGAATGCTCCAAAGCAGCAATTCATGCACGTGTATACAATTTTTATTTCATGAGGATGGCGAACTGGGCGACTTACTGAGCGTTCATTACAGGTAAGCCATGAGTGGGTGAACAATGAAAAAGAATGAGAGGCCGCGCACGTGGCATTTGCGTAGTTAAACACATCACATGGTTCAGGAACGGCAAGGATTATTCTGTGTATGATATTTCCTTGTTATGTGGCGCCGGATAAATAGGGCAGATATGTTAAGATCATAAACATCGCTCTAACGACAATACCGCAATATACAGAAAGGGACGTCCACTTCGAATTTTTCTAGAGATTCTCAACGTTGCGGCCGTGACACCAGATTAGAAAGCCCTTCTTTAGTTTCAAACATGATAATTTTAGCGCGGAAATTTACTAGGTTTTCTACATTTGGAAGATAACAAGGACATGTGTGTCAGCCAGAAATTTTAGGATTTTTGGCATCAGTGTGAGTCGGATTTCTCGAGACGCTTCATGCATAAATGGCCAATAGTTTTTATCTCTTAATCTCCAAATTGCAACATGTCAACGTGCTGGGAGTTGTTCACTTAAGATGCGTAAATTGCGAAATATTTTGCATGCCGTATTAGGATGAAAACTTTTCAGTTGTCAGTATACCTGTCGTCCTGCCTTCTTACGTCTTTTCTCGCGCTTCACAAAAAAAAAAAGGAAAAAAACTAAGAGCTTACTCGACCAGTCGAGCGTATGACTACACACGTAGTTTAATATAGCTAGTTATCAACGCAGTTGAACAGTTTCAAGTTCGTTCGGCTCAATCGACGATGACCTCGAGAGAAGTGCTTTTTGCATTACCGTATACAAATCCTGTTTGAAGCTACCTTTTAAATAATTTGTAAATCACCGAAAGTAAGCTGATGGTCCATAATTGTTTAAGCCTTTGATGTCCCCTTTCGTATTAATATAAATGTTGGCCTTTTTCCAGCTCAATGGAACCTCTGTAATTTTGAGACCCCGGGTGTAAAGTGTAGGACGCTTCTTGTCAATAAATTCTCACCCGTCTTTAATCAGATCGACCGTTATTCTGTCAGCACCAGCTCATTTTCCGCGTAGCATATCGCGTATGGCCTTTCTAACCTTGCTGGTAGTTATATATGAAAATTCCGTAACCGCAGTCTAGTTTCGAGCATTCTCACATCCTGGAGCTGTGTGCAAGCTTAGCAATAGCGGCATCATTGGAAACGTTTATAGCCGGAATATTTCGTACTCTTTACTTTTCACATATAGATTTTTACACTGAGCCCTTGTTAGATCAGAGAGGCTTGCCTTTTCTCTTCTTTATATTTCATCGAATGAAGCAGGAGTGCTGCTTATGGAAGATAAAAGTTAGCAATGCCGAATCGAAAGCAGCAAGAACACTTCTGAACTGGCACTAGAAGAATGAGTGTCCTGTTTCTCGTGATGGAAATCCAATGCGTACCCCACAAGGCGCTGATACGGGCATCGATGGAAAGAACGTATGGCGCAACGCTCAATGTATTCCCTATTGTGCACATTCGACAGTTGCGCAGTTTGTGCAGACAGAGAAAATTGAATTCTGCTCTTCTAAAGACCACTAGAATCAAGATAAGGTTTCCTCGCATAGTCCGCCTCTGTCTGTTTCTTTTACCAAACGCATCGCACTGTGGCGTTACGTATTCTTCTTTCTTGCATTTTACACTTCACAAAAAAATCCACTTCAGGGTATTGCGAAGAAACCTTTGCATAGATAATCATTAAACAGCGCCGCCCAACGTTCACCGTTGCTCGAAGGGCATTTTGTTTGGTGCAATGGTAAAAAAGAAAGACAATGTGTTGTGAGCTTGCTAGAATATCATCAGCAGTTGATTCACTTATCGTGTTATAATTTATAGCATCTGGGAATGACCAACAGAATACATTTTTCATTGATCGACGTATGTTGGTGACAGGAAAGAGAGTAAGTTCACAAGCATTCTGAAAGTATTTTAGAGGCGTTGTCAAGCACGTATTGAATTTCGCAAAAGTATGTTTGGGTCTAAATATTTGACGCATATGCAGCCTCACTAGTGGCTCGCCCTAAAATAGCCTGCCTCGTCCGCCTCTTTCCTTTTCTAAATTTTACTTTCTAGTTTTTAATACTAGCCCGTCCATTTGCTGGGAAGAACGCTGAAGTTCGTAAGAAATCCAGGCTGAGGAAAGCACAAACCTAATGAATCAAAACAGTGCTCACTGCGTTTGTTATGATGTGTGTTCTGTCTTCATCCATCTATGTTTCCAGGCATTTCTTTCTATAACATCGACAGCCATGTTGAATCAAGTAATCCAACGTCGCTCGTTGCATGGTGCCGAATCAACCACATCTTTCATCGTTGTTATCATTGTTCTGCCTGAAGCTACGCATATAACTGCCCATTATAACCGTTCTCAGTCGAAACTGTAGGTACAAACACTCGGAATCTGCAGGGAGAAGGCGCCCAGGAATCAATCGTACTGGGATCAATCGCACCCAAAGAGGAATCAAGGTCTTGCATTCTCAGAACATCAGTACCACTAAAGTATCCACGCTATCATGATGAGTCATGATACAACAATAATATCGCTGTAATATATATGGCCCCATCAGAGTGAATGATGAAAATTTTATTAAATCTGGAGGTGATGTGCCTACGGAAGATACACGAGAATGATTGATTGGTGGGATTATAGGTCGGAGAACAGCCAGAAAATGAAGATTGGAAAGTGAGATTTCCCACCGCAGGGATCTTCTGCAAGGCACTGTTCATCTTCATTAAACCGAACCATTTCAGAACTATAACCTTCGTGCCTTATGTACACGTTTTATTGTTTGACGCCCCGCCACGGTGGTCTAGTGGTTATGGCGCTCGACTGCTGACCCGAAGGTCGCGGGATCGAATCCCGGCCGCGGCGGCTGCATTTCCGATGGAGGCGGAAATGTTTGAGGCCCGTGTACTTAGATTTAGGTGCACGTTAAAGAACCCCAGGTGGTCGAAATTTCCGGAGCCCTCCACTACGGCGTCTCTCATAATCATATCGTGGTTTTGGGACGTTAAACCCCAGATATTATTATATTATTAGTTTTATTGTTTGATGCGGCTTACCACTTCTCATTCGTCTTCTATTTCTGGCTGTTGTTTCGGCGAAAACGGGCAGATATCAATTTCCTTGTATGTGTGCGCTCGCATGTTCGGTACTGCGATAGAGTTTAAGCGTGTGCCCATGCATCACGTGCAAAACGGTCCGCAGGGAACTGCTGGCATTAGCACCCCCTGTAGGCTACTTGTAAATTGTTGAGTACATTAAAATGCGTAAAAAAAGAAAAAAGGAACAAAAAAACTTGGAGGAACTTTTTAAGAGCACGGTGCGCAAACTAGAGCGAAGAAGGCGGGTCTCACACCACACTATAGTAGGATACAGCTTAAGAAGTCCGGAGAGGCCCTGCCCAGACTACCGAAGTGTGGAAGCCGATCGCTACCACGACCAAAGAAATAGTCCCACTCACGGCAATGTTCCCCGAAGGCGGGGTCATCGGCCATATATCCGACTATACATATCTAACCATGCCACCATGACCACACATTGTTGCTAGTCGACGGAATGTGACAAACTTATGCTGCAATACGTTCGATAGTTATCCCGGCCGCGGCGGCTGCATTTTCGATGGAGGCGAAAATGTTTGAGGCCCGTGTACTTAGATTTAAGTGCACGTTAAAGAACCCCAGGTGGTCGAAATTTCCGGAGCCCTCCACTACGGCGTCTCTCATAATCATATCGTGGTTTTGGGACGTTAAACCCCAGATATTATTATTATTACGTTCGATAGTTGGCGCTCAGGCAGAGCAATCGCAGAGCACTTGCTGCGCGCAGCAAGTGAGCAAGCAGGTCAGCGGCACAAAATCAACGCGCATGCGCAGTGCAAGGCTCATTCCAGCAGACACCGAACCGTTAACCGGCGCGTGTACGCACACTTCCACAGGCTAGCGTGGTCTCTAAACTTATCATCCCAACTGTACGTTTTCACAATATTTCTGCAGCTATTGCTATTGCTGAGCTATTGTGCAGTCTGTACCTGGCCATTTCGTTCTTTACTCTGTGGCAAGTTTTTGACCCATTGTTCTTGGTCATTTTTTTTCTATATGCGTCAATACACGGACACCCAATTGTTCTAGTGAACATAAAATAACAGTCGATTTGTTGACTGTGGTATCACCATCATCATTATCAGTGTTATCACCGTCACCTACAATAGTACGCTCCCAATCGTCGTGGTGTGCTCGGAGTGCGGCACTCTTGTGAAAAGCGCGACTTAATTTCATGAAGCCTTTCAGCAAGAAGTTTGCTCCCGCGCCGTTGCAAAATACAGGGCAAGCACACATGATTAATTCGTTTTGAAAAAAAGTATTCTTGTGAAAGTATTACACGTACACACATGAAAGATCTATGAAGAACCACAAACTCAGAAAGTTTATGGACCCTCTACAAATGTTGAATACGTGATCCTTTAGTGATACGAGACACATGCAGACGATAATCGAGCTCACTCCACACATTTTGCAGCATAGTTCTGTGAATTGCCTGCGCTGCATCACTGATGCATTCTTTGAGGTCTACTAAGCATTGCGGCAGTGAGAACACGTAAACAAGTCCTTAACAAACTTTATGAGTTTGTGGGGTTTTTTTCACGTATCTTTCGTATGTGTTAATTCATTTATTACTTACCGAAATATTGCCTTTTCAAAACAAATGAATAATTTATGACAGCCCTGCATATCTTCAATAGGTGCAAAGCGGAATTTATGAGTCCTCATAGGCGCAGTGCCCCGGTAGCTATTGTTGTCGTGGCTCTTTCCTTTGAAAGGAAACGGAACTCATTTTCACTTTCTTGATTTTTATCTGTGCGGTTTTCACATAGGCTTCCACGGGGCATTCTCGTTTGTTTTGCGCGGGCTTCCTTTCGAGGCGCTTTCGTCGCTTTCTTCTATGAAAGCAAGGTCGCGAAGCGGGCGACACTGGCGTATAGTGTACTAGAATTATTCTAGTACACTATACGCTGGCGGTAACTCTGGAACTAGGGCCACCAGTGGCGGCGAAGTGTTCCACATCGGTCCAGCGGTCAAACGCGCTTGCTTTCCGACACTGCCTGATCGGGGTGGTGGCATGCCAGGCTCCTGGTACTGTGCTTCTAGGTGCTTACTGTGACACAGGAACCCGCAAGATATCCAATGATCCCGCGTTCTCGCCAGAGCATCGTCGAGATGTCAGGGATGGCTGCGTCCGAGAGACCACGTGTTCTTGCTTGGAGAAGGAACGAATAGGTTGTCATGTTAGAACCCCTGACGCACAGAAAGACTGAAATGTTGGAAGAAGTTACTAAGGCTAAAGCCTAATATGCTTCTTCAAACGCGACAATTAACCGCTGGCGTCTACACGAGTGATGCAAAAAAGCATCATTTTCTCCTCATGAAGTCACAGATCGTAAAAATTTGTGACGTCTCCATGATTTCACTATGACGTCACATGATGACGTCAACACATGACGTCGCCGCTTGGGCAAAGGCGGGCCGATCTCGGAGGCAGTTCACAATTAGGTGACGTGCAGAAAGCTTCCGATGCCTCCGATCCTGGAGGCAGTGGAAAATCACAAGGACGGGGAAAAATCTAGGAAAACGGGAGAAAAGACAGGGATGTTAACCAGTTTGGCATAACCGGTATGCTACCCTGTACAGGGGGAAGGGATGGGCGAGATCGAAAGAAGAGTAAAGAAAGAGAAAAAGAGGACGGGGGATTATCAATACACCGAATGAGAAGAAAAAGAAGATGGCTTTCACCTTCGAGTCATCTTAGGCGAATGTATGAAGGACCCTGTGGGTTTTTCTGCGTTATATTGGATAATGTGTGTTCCGACTAGTGTGCCGGCTTCATCTACGGCATTGAATTCAATACCATTGCCAGAGTCTGCAGAGACGCTAGTGCAAAGTGGTCTCGCTTTATATATGCTATTTTTTTCATGCAACGCGCAACTATCGAAATGGACGTTCTAACATCCAGGAAAAGATATCTCTGTCTTTAGTGGTGTGACGCTTTTGTGTTTTACGAGGTAAGCGATAATAAAATCATCCAGCCAACTTAGCCTCAATGAAAGTCCCGGTGGTTCAAGTCTGTGGAGTGACTACAATTCAAGGCAGATTAACGATAACAGCGATATCTTTTTTTTAAACATTCGTCTATTTTAATTGCAGGTAATGTAATTTCAGTGTTGATATTGCGGAGAGTATAACTTTCTTCGTTGTTCATGTTTGTAAACCAGTGCCTTGGGTACAGAAAGATAAGCAATACAGTTAAGCAGCTTTCGAAAACTCTTGGCTTCATGGCAAAGTCACATGCTTTGCCCTCGTAAAAATTGACAATAATGTTTTAATGTGTTGCGTATGGCCAACACAAAGCACTATGAGTATGTTTTTGCAAAAAAAAACACCTTATTTAACGCGAATAAGCATCAGCGACCGCGAAAAGGGCCGTCCAACTCTTAACTGATGTCACAGTTAATATAGACGAAGTTTTTATGTACTACAGGACGCAGACACGGAGCGTTGGCGATCAACTTCGTTGACAATCAGCGCTCCGCCTGTATTCTTACGTGGTACCTACAGGTACTCGTATTTCGCATTGTTTCCACTTTGAATATTAACAACGAACTAAACGAACCTATGACCTTCATAGGAAAACTATATTCATGAGTTTCATTGGCGCGCACCGCATACCTCTCCAATACAACGACACAGAATAAACTAAGGAGTATAATTTCGATTTCCTGCGCGCTGAAACGAAGATGCCATTATAAGACAAGCTGCAGTGTGAGTCGGCAGATAAGCTTTCACGCGCTGAAGTCTTTGACACGTGTCTCAGCCTAAGAAGGCGTGGGTTTTCGCATTCAAAGACCGCGAGATTGTACCCCATAGTTCGTTAATATTTGCTCCATTTATTGCTCAAGTTTAGGAACGTGGTAGGGTAAAATAGACAGCTGTAGGGACGAATAGCATACAAATTTTACGGTCACTTACTATCCAAGCTTTTAGAGTAGTTCATTTGCTTCTTTATATTTATGAAAACGTTTTCCAAATTGTAATTTATATGTCGATATGCCCACTTACACGGTTGTTACATAAAGAAGCTGATGTTGCCAGGTTATCCATGGCTCTTTGAGATTGATCTTACTGCTCTTAAAAGCTTGATGCGCTGCGTGCGTGTGTGACTGTCTGTCTTATTTTTTATTTCCCGCCAGCTCACCCCAGCCTAACTAGGGAAGAGGCAGTAACCCTCAGGAAGCTGCAAACAAACACTTACGTTCACGGTATATTACTTCACCGTATCTCACCGACTGAGCACTCGTACATCTGCAAGTACTGTGATGTCCCTGACACTCTATGCCATATGCTATGGGGATGCAAACAAAACCCTAGCACCGCTACACTGACCGAAGAGCAGCGGGAGGCCAAGTTATCGGACCCAGACCTGAAGAATCAGCGAAGCCTGGTTCAACGGGCACGAGGGATGGCGAAGGCCCGCGGCTACCTGGAATAAAGAGGCCGCCCACCTTGGGCGTACAGCGCGCTTCCTCCAAATAAACCTTTATTCTCTCTCTCTCTCTCTTCAATACTGTATTTCTCCACACCATTGCAGCGTAGCATAGCGGGTACTAACGTCCAGTTAACCACATGCCTTCCTCTTCTGTCTCTCCCTCTCGCTCTCTCTCTAAAGCACTTCAGTGAAACAGGTCTCCCTTCCTCTCCCACAAACGGTGTCTGATAATCGGGAAGGGAGAGGCCATCGTCCACCCGCCTGTACTGCGAAGCTCCCCAGAAGTTTAGGCGAATTTTTCATTACAAGTGTTCCTAAATTACCATGAAATACAGGTACACCATGGTCTTGTGTTCCCATCCGGAACCAACGCCTTTACGGGGGCGTTAACTGTCAGTTGAGCGAACCAAGTGTATAGCAGATGGCTAGCGCAAGGGTCAACAAAGCAAATACTCTAAGGAGGGCACCGAATTTGGTAACACAGTTCTTCGGAAGCCTCCAAGGTTAATGAATGCTTATGAAAAAAGAAGAAAGGCTTTTTTTTTTCATGTACCCTTCACCTCGTTGGCTTCCGCCGAACTGATTTACCGTGTCTGCTAATCGTTAGTCACCTAAGGCGGTACTATATCAGGTCGCTTCAGGAATTTTTTTTTCGACGGCGCAGAAGTAAGAAGCAGCCGGAGAATTTTTCAATGGAGTTTAGCCACAAGAACTCCATGAATCCCAAAGCGACCTTAACCGAAGGATTATATTTCGCCAATATTCGTAATTCTTCGCGAGGGCAACACTGGTAAAACAAAAGAAAAAGCAACGGAAAAGGAAACCGAGCCTGAACTACGCACTACCTTTCCTCCTTGTCAAGATCACTCAATGGAAAGTATCGCACAAATAAATTCTTCGGGTTAAAGTCTTTTCCAGTGTTCCCGCAGTGTCCCCGCATGGCCGGACTATACATATTAGCACCAGAAAGGAATCGGGGAAGGCTTTCAAATCGTCTTTTTTTTTTCTCATAATCGGTCCCCTGGAGCTACCTAAACAGAACCTTGCTGGGGAGTGAAGGAATCTTCACTGCACGGCAAGGCTTCCAATTGTTCCAAGGATGAATAGAGAGAAAGAGAGAAATAATAGAGAAAAAACAGAGAGGTAGGAGAGCCAAAAAAAACGCCAGGCCTGCGCTGAAACCGCAGCACAGTCACAGCGAAAGCTGGAAGAGCGGCATTTCTAGAGCCCGTTAAGCTCTCTTGGGGCTACAATACAAGTACACTAGAAAGGTACCCACTACGCCATAAATCACAATTTTTGTGAAGTTGGGAAGCACCTACTAAGCCATTATTCGTCATTCTGCGGAGAAGCGAGGCACCAGCTACACGTCTGTAAGGCATTATGTGCACTTTGTTGATGCGACGACTGATGACGATGAAGAATTATTGCTCAGCCCTTTGTAATGGGTTGGAATCTTAAACGGCCCACAGTTATGTAATTTGCATTGGGTGACGCCCGGTCGCTATTTCCCTCTCCCGTCATGCTGTATAACATACGTTGACGTGGGAGAGAGACGGGGGGGGGGCGAAGAACTTTACTGAGACCCCGAGGAAATGGATCATGCGCTTATGGGCTTCCTTGGCAACCAATACAAGTGCGCTTGCGAGGAACCCGCTACGCTATAAATCATTGTAATTTTTGAGAAGTAGGGCAGCAGGCACTGTGCCATTTTTCGTCATTCTACGGAGAGCGTTGGTACCTGCTAAACGCATGTAAGGCATTATGCGCACTTTGTTGATGCTGTGCCTGATGACAAAGAAGAATTATGGCAGAGTCCTTTGTAATGGGTTGGATGCATTCAACAACCTACTCGTTGCGCAATTCGCATTGTGTGACGCCTGGTTACAGAATTCGCGTTGTGCGACGCTTGGTACTTATTTTACTCTTCTACTACGCTATACTGCATACGCTAATGTGGTTCCTTCCCGACATGAAGCCTGTATAGGACCTTTTTGCAAAGCGGTTTCAAGCACCGGCATGGCTCAGAGGTTGAATACTGGGCTCCCACGCAGAGGGCCCAGGTTCGAACCTCGTTCCATCCTGGAATTTTTTTCTTATTTAGTTTTTTTTCTTATTTCGAGCGATACTGGTTACGGACACCGGCGGCGGCGGCGGCGGCGGCGGCGGCAGCGGCGGCGGCGGCGGCGGCGGACAACTACGGCGCCAAAAACGGCCGGTGAAATGATCTCATAACAGCTTTCGCTGTAAAAGTGAGTGTAGGTGCAAGCTTTCCATCAGGCTGTATGTCGTCCGACGCATAGCGCAACAATTACGATCACTGAACTTCCCCAAGCGACTCCATGAAAAGCTTCTCTTGTGGAAGGGAAACGGAAGTTTTGAGCCGAGTCCCGAGGAAGTTAGAGCGTGTGTGGAACATGGGAAAGGTAACCAGAAGAGGAACAGCGTTTTGAAAGAACAGATTTGAGTGAGAGTTCTGTAGTTGCAAAACACGTGAATCTGTCACTGCCGTGAGTGTTTACGAAGGGCAGAAAAAGAAAGCTATGATTGAAAAGAAAACGAATAGCGTGTCACAGAAACGAAGGATTTTTTTCGACGGACTGGTCGCTGAGGCGTACAGAGAAGCATAAGGCACACTTTCTTTTAATGTTTCGCCACCGCAAAACTAAATAAAGGCAGCGATGGGAACGTCTTCAAGTGGGATTTTACAACATCGTTTTAGATTAGAACAAAAAGCCATCCCAGTGACAGCTGCCTCAAAACTTGCAAGAAAATAGGGTACCTATGTTTCCTTTGCAACGTTTGACTTCCTTTGCAACTTTTTCTTTCTTGGAGATGCATATGCATACTGTTATTTCCGACTGCATCACTGGCAATCATAACAACTCTGCGAAGACGAATGCCATTCTGCTCATTAGTAATCACGTGCGCAAATTTTTTGTCTCAGCTGTAAATAGTGGCGTTTATATTATACGTCAGCGCCACTCTATAGTACCGGCTTCATTGAAGTTGATCACATGTATGAATACCACGCCGGGAGAAATATTTGTGCATGAAATTGCAGATAACAGACAAGAGAAGGATTTAAGGACCGAGCGTTCATGATAAACCATGCGTACGCGCACCTAACAACATGTACAAGTTCGGTACACATGCAGCCTTATGAGACTTCTAGAAGCTAATTATGAAAACCGTATCTAGCTGTTTCTCGTCGTATCTGAGCAGGGCGTTGGTTCGGGCTAGTTGGTGCTCCATGCTACGAAGTCCTGGCGCAGAAATTTCAACAAGGACAAGGTACACATCATACATAGCGCCTGTGAATGTCGGGTATGTGCGTTTTTGCTGCAATTTCTGAGTTAAGAAAGTTAGCAGTATGCTTATATCGTACCTTTATGATGATCTGAACTTACGGCGCGTACCACCTGAGATGTATAAGCCATTGGCCGGGTAGCCGTGGTATCATCACGCGTGTGCCGTTATCAAGCGTATTCGTTGTTATAAAAACACGTCCTTCACATATGCTCACCGTAAGGGGGCATCTATGAGCTGCAGGTTTGAGAAATGCGACGGAAAACTTCGTTTACAATAGCATCCCTTTCCTGCCAAGTCTGACGAAGCGCCGACAAAGACACTTCTCGCCTATTGACAAATGTAATGGCTTAAACGCGAGGAGCACACAAAGTCGTCACACAGACGAGGCAAATTTACAGGAGTCTGTTTTCGTCGCGAAATTAATAATTAAGTCCAACATATTCCGAGAAAGTTGTGTTTTCCGTATTTGTTATCCTTGGCAGTGTATTCAAGGCGCAAGCCGTGCGCGTATCCTAAATGGTCTGTATAAGGCTATATATGGAGCAAATGTTTGAAAGCAATAGGCATCCCTTATTCCTTTTTTTCGGAAAAGCGAAAACAACAACAAAACAAAACCGTTGTGAGAACACAGCGAAAAATAATTGAAGAAGCGATTGAGTTTGGCTGTTGCCGAAGCTGAGCATCAGCATTTTGTTTACGATACGTAATAATGTGATGCGGTGCGACAGATCACATCATGGTCGGTGGAGCCCAAATGCAATAAAGATGTAGCCGCGAGGCTAGTTTGTGATCGCCGTCATCTCTCAGACGCTTCTCTTCGACAATATTTTCAGCTCAAATCAAGGTAAATATTCGCAAAGGAAACATTGTGAAGTTCAATACGGGCAAGGTTTTTTTCGTCTCCCCGTGTTCCAGAGAATTCGGACGTTCTTCTCAGAATTCAATGCTATGGTAATCGCAGTACAAGTTTTAGATCTCAGGTGCTACGTCTGGCCCATGCCGTCACGGTAGTATCAGCCTCGAAAGCCATAAAAAGGCACTATACAAATGGTAATGCAGAAACAAATCCATTCTGTTGGTCAATTCTCTTCGTTGTGTCTGTCGGAAAGGACTACATCACATTATTCATTGATCGATCATTTTAACAATAACAAAAAAGTCACAGTATCGCCGCAAGGGCGAAGCAATGAATGCGGTAGCAAGAAATTGGAATGTCGCACGAAGAACGACAAGTAGCTAGATACTTAAAGCGCGCCGCTGAAGCCCAAAGAAGGACGCCCGAAATGAACGCACAGGCATACACAGGACAAGCGTGAGCTAACAACTGTCACAGTTGTTATGTCTTTGTACTTGACAACGCGCTGCAAGTGTCGACAATGTTTGTTTCCTCAAAACTATGGCACATACCACCTCTGGGGGATTAGCCAAGACTGTGTGTCGACAATGGAGAATCAGATAATGACAATAATAATACATGGGGTTTAACGTCCCACAACCACTATATGATTATGAGAGACGCCGTAGTGGAGGGCTCCGGAAATTTAGACCACATGGGGTTCTTTAACGTGCACCTAAATCTAAGTACACGGACCTCAAACATTTTCGCCTCCATCGAAAATACAGCCGCCGCGGCCGGGATTCGATCCCACGACATTCGGGTCAGCAGTCGAGCGCCATAACCACTAGACCACCGTGGTGGGGCAATGGAGAATCGTACGCTCTTTGATATTTCTTTTTCATTTAAACTGCGGCGCGTGGAGTTGCCCCTCTGCGTCTCATGCCACACGGGGGCGTCTGACGTAAGGTGTGCCCGGTGTTCTTTTCTTTTCGTTCCACATCACTAATG
This sequence comes from Rhipicephalus sanguineus, assembly GCF_013339695.2. Lineage (NCBI taxonomy): Eukaryota > Metazoa > Arthropoda > Arachnida > Ixodida > Ixodidae > Rhipicephalus > Rhipicephalus sanguineus. The sequence continues at coordinate 62,161,508 of NC_051180.1, read as the reverse complement.
GGTACAGAAAGGGGCCACTTTGTCGCGCGCGTCTCAAGGGTAGTATTCAAATTGAAAGAAAATGTTGGAGCGTTGTGTGATAGAAAATTGGCCGCGTATCTGCGTGCTTCGCTGCAAATGTCGTGTAAAGACGATAGAAGAGGCGCTGTGTGAGATATGGACGCCATCTGGCAATACGTCTGGAAACATGAGTGCTGTGTTGCATGCTGGTAGTCCCAGCGCAGCAGCAGGCGAAGACCGGCGGTGACCAACGCGACCGGCGGGGACGCCAGCCAGCCCGAAAACGCGGTTTGGAGCGAAGCGCTGAAGCAGAGAAACGTCCGCATTCAACGAGTACTCTCCACACACTCTTTTATTTACACGTCGCCTGGGTAAAACAGGAACGCCAGAGCGGCGCCCACGACCGGCAGCCTGAAGGCCGCCCACAACGCTGCTTTTTCATTTTTTAAATATTTTTTTCACCTTCTTGGCCTTCTCAAAACTAAAGTTTTTCAACACCAACCCATGGCATTCGTACAGTGCAATACAGAAGCGAAACCGAAACACAACAATGAGCTCGTGCGAAGGGCACGGAGGAAGGCAAATTTCAGCGCAGTCGCATTTTCAGCTTTGTTGAAACAGCGCTCACTAGACGACGACGAAGTAAAAGAAGGCACAGGACAGGCGCTGCCTGTCCTGTGCCTTCTTTTACTTCGTCGTCGTCTAGTGAGTGCTGTTTCAACAAAGATGAACGCATACCAACTCGCTCAAGCTTCCATTCTTATGCATTTTCAGCGCAGCTTAAGAAACTAGGGTCTTTAAAATTACGTATGTATGCATTTTCTATTAAAGGAACACGCCACCTAATACTTAACTAGTGATGTTGCACCTCAGATATGCATGATATTTACTTTTTGATCGACAACGTTCACAAATATGAACAGCCGTACCAGTTCAAGACGGCTGGCCCTTGGGCAAGTGGTTCAACTTTGGCCGAGTGGCTGAATCGAGGGACGTGCCGACAAACAGAAAGACAGACAGACAGAAAGACAGACCAAAATTTCTGCGTTTAAGTTCCCCAAGAAAGACTATCGTCTTTAAAAACACGCTCAAGCTCCTACGAGATCTGCGTACCACCAGCGGTGGATGGTGAACATGAATAGCTCGCCGTTATTTCGCCGACGCATGCATGGCGTGTGGTTGAATTGTTTAACGCAGCGCGATGGGGAGCGAGTGGCCGCTGGTTCGAATTCCCGGTCGGGTACTTCGCAATTTTTTTCTTCTGCTTTATTTTTCTTTGTGCCTTTTTTATATATATACATGAATATTCGTATCCGGAACTTGACGGCGACGGCAAAAATCCGCCGAGAGTGTCCATATAATTGCTATCACAATAAAACATTATTTATTCATGAATAAATTTACCAGAACAAACAATCAAGTATTCGGCCAATCAATGAACCATTCAATTTAATACTCACTAAATTGGTAATGAAACATCAATTTTATATGGTGCAAACTTTTCAGAGCTACCGAGAATCTATGACTGAGGATAAGTACAGCGGAGGGTTTCAGATCCTGACCACTGCAGGTTTGTCTACCGTTATTTTGGTTGTTTAACCCCAAAGGTGTCGCACATGTGCCCTTTCATAACCGAGTGCTCACTAACTGTCTCGGACACAGAAAAAACACGTGATCCACTCTATCACTAATGCCACATTGTGACTTAAACATGACATCAAAGAGCGCCAAAGTTTGTGACGTCATCACACCACTCGGCCATAGATGGGCCGATTTCGAAAGTGGTGAAGCGCCTCGTGAAGTGCAGAAGTCTTCAATGGAAAGGGCGGGGGGCGGGGCTATGCAATCGACTGGGAACGTTAAGGTAATGAAATCTGGCACTTGAAGTTATGCGTCCCCTGGTATTATATTCTGAGATTCCCTCTTCAGTCGTCCGTTTACCGGCTTAATTTTTTATTTTCACATGGCAAATAATTGCGTAAGACCAAATAAAGCAGATGACGTCAATTTATTTCTGAATAAATAACCGCAAAATAAAGAAGAGGCGTTCGAAGGGATCAAGGAAAAGAGGGGTGTTTAACGACTTCAAAAAACTACTCGCTCTTCGCACCGATGCCTCCTGACAACATCTGGTGGTCAACAAATATTTGTCTGCTCTGTCCCTCCGGCGAAATAGGAATATTTTAGGAAAATTGCCTACTGTACTTAAAAAGCTATATCCTTACATAAAAAAAACGACGGCCAGAAAACCAGGAAAGGAGCTTCAGACGGGAAACGAAAGGGGCACGTCCCAAAAATGTTCAAAAACAAAATACCTTCTTTTGACCGAGGAAGATTGGTCGGCCAACATCTTCACTGAAAACAGGCATATTCTGTTTTTTTTTTCTACTGCCAACTACATTATTGTGTTTTATTGTGGACGGTGTTTTGTAAACAACATGAAATAGTTCTTCTTTCATTTTTACATGCCTGCGAGAAGCTCCATTTCGCGAGTAAACAAAGCCATTCCTATTTGTTTACTGAAGCAACCTCCGGCAAAATGCATGTGCCATCTCGTTTGCTGCTGTGGACAGCTTCGTGTTCCTCTCGCCAGATGCCAACGCGTCGTCTGTGATTGTTCCCCCAAGCATTCACCTGGGGCGATAGAACATAAAAAGCAAGCCGCAGTGCCTACTTTGACACCGCCAGATGTCTACGCTTAGGTGAGACCTGTCGTATGCGTACACAGCTGTCGTGGAGCTACATGCATTCGATTTCCACACCCCCGCTTGTGACACCCCGTCGAGTATCGACATCGTGTCAGAGCGATACGAAGACCCCAAATGCGCTTCTTTCACTTCTTGCGCAATGGTCGGAATTGATTTCCTGATTTTTGGGTTTTATAAATATATAGCCTACTTGCTTTCAACTGATTGTGTTACCGAGCCAGACGCTGTACTTTTACAGTTCAGCCCTCTCAGGAGTATCCCCTGTTTCTGCGTTGTCATAACCTGCTACTAGAAGGCAGTAGGTCTCAAATGTTCATCCACTGTGCATACCATGTTTCCTTACAGGATTTTCAGCTTCGTGCCTATACCTACGATTGAACAGCAAGGTACATCTGTACATCAGGTGGGTTTAGTGGATTAATAATAACTCTCTGCTTAGTCCTTAAAAAATGTGAACAGTGTTGGAATCTCAGGTGCATCCGCTTTATTAAAGCAGGCATTTATGTTGAGGAGAGCACAGGATGTGCGGAACGATGAGACCAAGTGTACGCCGATAACATCAGTTTATTTCTCCAGTTGTCACCGCGACTGCCATTGTCGTCATTTTGTGTGCCGTCGGAACAACACTGATAGACATTAGCGTTTAATAATTCTGGAAGCGCATTTTGCCGGTGTTTTGCACTTTCAGCAAAGAGAGAAAGCGAGAGACGTGTATGTTCGCGGCTTCGATGCACTCGCTCGCAACTGAAGTGGCTGCGGCGTCGATTGGGTCACAGCAAGATGCCGCACCTAAGCAACACCTGTACGTAGCCAAAAAAAAAAAAGACATTCAGAGCGATGTATTATGTTTTAAAAAGAGGCGCTCCATATATCCGAAAGCAGACAGCACAGATGCACTCCTTCATACTGAGCGGAGGCAGGCGTTTGAATCAGACTTACAAAACACCCGTCCCCTGAAGGTTCAAGTGACGTAGACGAAAGTTTTTGCTGAGATGCACATCTTGCGCTACTGCCATTTCAGTGGCTCGGATTCTGGTTGGAAGTTTTCACGATCCAACAGTCATCAATGTACAGGGTCCTACACTCAGTGCTCCCATAGGAACGTTTTTTCGGAAATGTAGGCTGCTAGTGCTAGGTAAGAGACTGGTTCAAAAAGAATAATACGATACAGGATGGCTGGGGTATGAAATGACAATAAAAAGAAAATAAGAACACTGCCAGTTGTCCAATCTTTTGAGCTCTGCTACCTGTCGCTGTCACTGCCTCGCACTTAGGTGGAAGCATCACTTGTTTGTTTCTATGTCGCCTCTTAAAATAGCTCCAAAAAGCGAGTTTTATTCGATGATAACTCTTGTATGATTGTCTTATTTTAGTTGAAAACAATTCGTCTGTTTTCAACTGTGCAAAACAAACGTGAAGTGTCACGATGAAAGTGTGATAGATGACCGCTAGTGCCTGCCAACCGAAATGCGCCGATTTTCAGCCAACGCTTTAGTGAAGGAAAGGTCGGCTTCTCTACGACAGTGTTTTATGGAGGCGTTCCTTTCTGTTTTTGGTGCGGGCGCGCATCTCTCAAGGCGCTTTTTAGGACTTGGTTAGTTCTGTTACCCTGTTTGAAATCGGTTTTAGAGAACAACGGAAGAAATACGCTTAGACTTTCGTATTCGAAGACTTCAGAGTGGCTTATTTATGAACTAGTTGCTTTCTATAGAGGGCTGTTTGTGCAGCGCACGCCAGAATAATGATAAAAAGCTTTCATTCCAGCTGAAAGCTGAATTTGTGTGTTGAAATAAGAGAAAATTGTATCACCTAGCCCATTTTCAAAGTTCACATGCCATATACACTGAGCGCGTAGCCAACAAAAAAAACAATAGCAAAAACGCAGCACTACCCAGACTTGTTGCTTTCGCAATTTCTTCACGCCTTTCTTAAGACTTACCATTAAGAGGTAAGTATATATCAGGTCCAACCGTGATGATTCCCGTTGTCAACATGTAAAACGCAGAATAGCTTTTACAAGAAAAGCATTGCACTAAATTCAATTAAAATTGCTACACCAAGGAGAGCACGGCGAGTTTTAATACCCAAAGGCTGAATATAGGAAAGCTGCTATAGATGAAGGCAAAAAATATCAGCACGAAATTTCTTTTCGCGCTTAACCGAAAGCTTTTTGCTAGTTTGCCAGATCAGTATCATGGTGTTGAAATAAGCGACTCTAAAGCAGCCTATATTCAATGTTTTCCCACCAAAGTAAAAAAGAAACTAATACTGCTGCTCTCTGAACTGCACAACTGCAGTTTAATTTCACCGCATTGGTGACGAAACGCTTGGGCGTCAGCTTCCAATAAGGGAGCTACCGGGTTCGATCCCCAGTGCCGGCCGCCCACCCAGCGGTTTCAAATGGGTACAGGCGGGCTTCGTAGTGGTGCTACAATGCCGCTGTGGTGCGGAGCTTACGACGCTTGGAGGATTCACAACCCGCTGCACGGGTCTGAGGGAGTTTAATTTTGATTGTACTACCAGGGAAACTGCTCAGCCTGATAGGGTAGTGTATTCGCAGTCACCGCTCTTCCGCGACACACAAAGATGGACGATCTCAATCGTTACGCATGTATGCCTGAGTAAAAGAGCTGAGTAAAAGGAGCGGAGTAATGCCCTACCCCCCTGAGCAGCGAAGTCATGCATAATGACTACAGTACCACTGATATTTTCGCAAAGCGTTTGTAAGCAACGTTGCCACACATGCTTCTTTCTTTTTATGTTTCCCATTGCAAGTGTAGCTGGTGCCTTGCGCAAAGCGCGCCAGAATGTCTGAGAAGATTTCAGATTGTAGCAGACCATTTTGTTAAGGTTGCGCACATGACGCGAATAGTCGATTATTCTGGAGCTTGCGCGACCACCAGTGATAAGGCTGGAAAGTTCGATGCGTGATGTATAAAAGAGGCGCATCCCAGCGATGTTCAGTTTTATCGACGGCCGAGGCCCTGTTCGCCGCTCTCAGTGTACAGCGTGTATTGCTGTAGTTTGAGTTTTCATTTCCCGGCCACAAGTCGGCCAAATAAACAGTTTCATCTTGAACGCACCGACTGCTGTCTTCGTCGACGTCACGACCACGTGACAATATTCTAAATTCTCGGAAGATGAAAATGTGTATATCAAAACTGTTCACGTTATGTACTTCAACAGATATGTTTCAATTATTCAAATTTTTAATATATGTGGCTACCATAAAAGAAAGAAAAAGGGGGGGGGGTCACAACCCGGATGAGCACACTTTCGATACTGTATTACGTTCGAGACAGCCGGCGGTGTCACTTTGTGTCCTAGGTAGCACATAGGCGCACCACTGGTCGTTCGCCAGCAGCGAAGGAAAGAGGGTGGCCCGTCTCCTTCGCAGACCATGCACAGCACTCACCTGACTGTGCAATGATGGTCCCGTAGGGAGCTGGGCTTCGCTTCAAGGTGTTGCCACACCTCGAAGCGAGGTGTTGCCACGCCTGCTTATGCATGAGTCCGCTAGCCGGTGCAAGCCATCATTTAGGCAGACCAGAGCACAAGACCGCATCCGAAATATCAGAGGCGTGTTTCATTACAAGATAAAACTCCTCCGCTTTCCTCGACCATTTGCCGTACATACTCACGAGCACATCTGAATGCACATACGGGAACGCGCGCACACAACTGCACTTGCACAATCTTCGCAACTCCACTTGACCCCAAGCGCATTTTTCACCGCTTATAGCCTCGGGAAATAGTCGTAAGGCACAACTCCGATTTCTCGCGGCGGCCGCTGCAGCGAAATACCTGTTTGCAGCATCTGATATAGTAAGCGACCAGTGGGACTGCAAGAGGTAACACATTGGTAGAAAGGGGCCCATACATTGTTTCTTCTAGGTAATGATTTATGGAGTTCCCTGTGGAAACCACGATACGAATATGACGCTTGGGATTGCTTTATGCGAACAGCCGAGCACCGTAACCACTGTACCACCACGGCGGCTGTTCATGTTCATTTCTACATACTCAGTGCCTCTGTGTGTTGTCCTTTTTTTAGCCTAACGAGTTCATATTCTCTGCTAACCACCTTGTACCGCTCAGAAACGCTGTGAATATAGTTACCGCCGTTGTTTGAGTAAATTAGTGTGTACGTACAATGTATTTTAGGCAACAGTTTGCCTGCTTATACAAGGGTCCCTCGTGCATTTTAACGCAAATGACTCTTCTTATATAAAAAAGACGATTCTATTGGCCACTTGTTACTTATCAAGAAGTTTCAGTTCTGTTAATTTGTATCTTTTTTTTCAGCATTACAGGCACACTGAATCTGTAGTACTGCAGGTATTAGCAGAGTGCGTTTACGGTTACGAGGGATACGAATATTTGAAAGGAAATGTGAGTGGGCATTTTGATCATGATTCATAGCGAAGGTTACAAAATACATTCGAAACACACTTCTTGTGCCATCCTTTTCTGCTGACTTCAATCGCACCCTGGCACCTTCGCTATAAGCATGAGTATCCTCAATGCGATCTAAAGTCAAGCACCTCAAAAAGAACATCTACGTTTAATCAGATTTTCTAAATCGCCACCTCTTGTTCTAGAAAAATCAAAAGGCTAGCAACCAAGTATTTTTTAAACGCTTTTCACAGCCAGTAAACGAACTAGCATTGGATATGATGCGTCCAGTAGCAGAAGCAGATGCACAGAGAGTCTTATTCTCTTGAAATATACTGTTTGCCTTCTAGTTTTGAATTCACTACGTTATATTACTACGAATGGAACACGTGAAATCATGAAACAGAGGAAAGCAGTCGTAGGAAAACATAAAACAGAGACAAAAAGTAAAGATACAAAGCCGGCAAACATGAGGCATACCCAACTTCCATAAGAGATTGCTCCCCTCTAGGTCCAAATTATAGAGCCGCGCTGAAGGAACGTTTCTTCTCGTATGTCCGACATATAGCTCGTGTCCCTAATAACGATATAAAAACCTGGATATCGAGATGAAAATTTGTGTCGACTAATTTCCCTAGTCTACAAATGGCGACCATTATTATGACGGCAGCCAGGTACAGGATCTAGCGATAAATCTTTGCTAGACCCTTTTCAGCAGGCTTAGTCTTTCGTAGCTTATCCATGCTCTGTTCGAGTATGATGGATTCGCCGGTCTAGTGTTCTGGCTCATGCCGCGTGCCATCCTGTAACAATTATGTACCCTTTTCCTCTGCTTCTGCTGCCACCTTCCGACACTGTGGACATTCACAAAGAAAATCTTCGGCGCACCACTCGAATTCTCATACCACCGCGTGGTCATGACCTCCCGAGTGGACTTACTCGTCAAGAGGAGGTATCTCTCCGAAGAGTTCGCGTGAGTGCGGCTGTGACGCCTTCAATCCGCGCTAAGTGGGGCTACACCGACACAACTTCAGGCTGTCCATTTTGTCCTGCGCCGGTGTGGGAAGCCGACCTGAACCACCTCTTATGGACATGCCCTGGTCTACAAGCAGCTCGTCGACGCCACCTGCCGCGTGCGAGACTTCGGCACACCAGGCCACCGGACTTGCAGCGATCGATATACGGTCCGAACCATAGGTCACTCCTGGACTTTATGGAGGAAACACAACCGCACCATTTTGTGTAATGTGTATTGATGCTGCAGGGCAAACTAACGCAATAAAAAAAGCTACTCATCGCCACGGCTACACAGGCCAACGATCGCTTGCGAAGCTGCCAAGCTAGGGCCGAGACCTTGCGGCAGGGCGAAAGAGACACTGAATATTAGGCAGGACACATTTTCCTCATTTCCGAGTAGGAGAACGCGTATACGTACAAATATGTTCGGTCTGCCAAACGACTGGCTTTTGTTTCTGGGCGTGTCGTCACTGCTACTTTCACTGAAATTCGTGCAAATGACTTCACAAAAGACTGCGTTTAGGAAAAAAAAAAGAAATAAACGAGAGGTTGCAATTACAAGGCGTGAAGCGATATAATTGGTGAGATCAGTTGGAAAAAGCAAGTAAGAAACAGCAAATGGAAGGACACGAAAGGTATGCTTACATGTGCTCGTGGAAGGGAGAGGAGAGACCATAAATGAAAAGAGGGAAAGATATAAAATTATAATTAACTTTGCTAAGTTAACAAGCACTTCCAAAGGTCACTCGTTGTCATGATATGTACCAGGGATTCGGCGGCCTTGCTGCTGCAATGAGACCTAGGACAAGGCCCTAGAATCTTCTCCTGACGAAGAACTTGCAGGACCTGCCTACAAAAGAAGTGAGGTAAACTTATGAAAAAAAATAAAAAGGCGCTTATTTTTCTCAACACGTGCTACGGCTTACTTCTTGTAAGACCTTGACCAAAACCGAACGAACACTGTGTACACTTCCTAGCTTTTATGCGTGTGACAACTAACGAGACTAAAGCAAGCGACAGACCAGAATGATCTGATGATTCAGGACCTCAAAGAAACCAGTAAAAAGAACGGTGAAAGTGTGGAAAAAAGGAGGAAAGTTTAGCAGACACGAACGTGGAGCGGAAGTCGCTTCGAGTAGGCCTTGTACCGCATTTTTGTAGTTGATAGAAATCAATAGTCTCACCGCCAACGCGCCTGACGGGAGGATAAGAAAAATTGTGCTTCCGGGTGGAGTAAGTCTTGCGAAAGCTGCTTTGGCACCAAGTTGAGTATTGACACTGGTGAAGCCTTTGTAGCGTCAACCAGGCACTGGTAAAACAAGATCGTCTTTCATTGAAGTTTTGGTTCCCTTGTCAGTGTTCATGATCACTTTCTATTTTACAGATGAAAATGTTTAATAGATCGTGTCATGTCTTTGTGGTGTACAAGGGTTGCCGAAAACACGGAAGCGCGCTGTCCGTTTCATTTCTTAGAAATTATTATTTAAAAAGGAAGAAATGTGGCTAAGCCTAACAATCAATATAACGTTGTGGCTTGACCTACTTTTCCAAACTGGCAGCAAACGCTTTCAAATGCGTGAAAAGCTGATGTAGCTAATGTGGAAGAGAGCTTCTGGCGCATGACTGTCACAGAAAAAGTGGCATTTTTTAGGTTCCCTGTAAGAATGAGGTTCTTGTGCAGTTTTTGATAGTCTGCTACTATTTACGAAAAATATCACATTAGGTCTTTCAGCAGCCATGGGAGCGAAACAGAAACCACGTAGTACGATAAACTAAATGTGGTAGAGGCTTTTATAAACAGAGAGACCACAAACGACGGAGAGGCGTGTTCTTTGTGAACGTCTGCTGCCTCGGAAGACAATGTTACCACATTGCTGGCGGTGAGATTCTTTTTGCCGTTCCTTATATCAGTCATCCATTGATGTAACGGACAGCGTTAGGAATGCCTTGTATTTCCAGATAAGTATTTTAATGTACAAACAAACAAGCAGAACATTGTTTCGGTCTTCACCAAACCAATTTATCACTCACAATTGTGCGTGATAACGTGTCAGCCAGGAGTAAGAAAAATATATATAGACTATTGGAATGTTTATCTTTCTGTAACTTCGCAGTCTTCGTTTTTCTACGTGTCACCTGGCGGCGCAGCTTTGCAAGTGTGACGCTCTTGATCCTTCGCTAAAAGCCATCACTCGTTTCTTGTGGCATTACCGGTCGAATTGAGGAAGGAAGGAATACGAAAGGGAGATTGCAGGGGATTCCAAGCCCACGTGCGGAAGAATCGCGTTTTGGCCTCAGCGTAACTCTTTCTCCAGGCCACTATACTGAGAAAATAAAGCGGAAGTAGAAGCCCCCTAAGGAAAGAGTGCGTAAACAAGTTACACAGACGAAGTGCGCAAGAAAAGTTTTTCATCCCTTCAAATCTCGCCGACTTGGTTGTGGGGTATGGGAAAGCGGCTTATCGCACAACGCTTATTGAAACACAAAAGAGTAGTATGATCATGAGTGGCTGCACAAAGAGACGAAAGCAACTGGAAGACGATGTCATGATGTGTCAAACGTGTCGGAGTGTCATTTAACGCGCAATATCCAAGAACGAAGGAAACCGAAATACAGAAGGCAGGGAGGTTTAAAAAAAATTATCTGGTTGGCTATCCTGCGCTAAGGGAATGGGAAAGGGGAATATAAATGTGAGAGGGGAGACCGGGAAAGAAGTAAATAAGCGAGGAACTTGCTGAGGCAATTATTATGTAAACTTGGTAGCGCAAACAAACGCGACACAGAAAGAGCGGGACACAAACGAGCTCAGAAATTGAGATCTGACAATGTGAAAGAGATACAGAGTGTAAATTGACACAACTATCAGTGTTCTTCGTTATGAAAAAAGGCTTCAGCAATCTCCCTAGTTTACGTGTCATGATTAGCATACAGAACAGAGGTGCGAGAAAATTCCGGTACGCAACCACACTTTGCGCAAAGGACGGACAATTGTAAACCTGGTGCAGACATTAGCGCACTGTAGTGTTCTCGCAGGCGCACATTCAGGCAGCGCTCAGTCTGCCCGATATATAGCCTGTTACAAGTCAATGGAGTGCAATAAACCACATTCGTTGGAAAGTTATTAAAACGACTGACATTATTTACACAACAACCCTTTTTCGCGACGCCAACCTTCATTTTGCAATTCACGTAAATCTTTGAACACATCCGCTGCAATTTATTGCTGGAGGTCGACCCTTCCGCTCTTGTCTTTACCTTTCTCTTTTTTTTTTTCTGCTATATATTTCTTCTGTGATTAAATCCATGTTTAAGTCTGCGCTTGCTTGTGTCCCCCTCTTTCTGTGTCCCGTTTGCTTTCGGTGCCACGTTCACATGATGAATCTATGCCAACTAGCCCGCCTATCAATCCTTCGCTGAGGCATGAGGGACTCCATCACTACAGTCAGATGCGTTCGCCCCAGCCCGTCATCCTCAAGAAGCTCAAAAGTTACTTCACTGCCTTGTGGACCGGACGGAATAGCCAACGCCACGAACGTCCACGTCAGAGGCACGTTTATTTTAGACGCACCAATATCGCAGCAATGTTAGCTTCTGTATGCGCTCCTCAATCATTGAACCTTGTTAAATTATGACTCTAAGCAAGTGGGGTTAGAAAATGGTTAAGACAGCCCTTCTGCTATGAAGAAACAAGATAAAAAGCGGAGAAAGACGTTCATTATGTGATAATAGCACTTGATATGTAATATAACATAACAGCCTCTTAAGCACACCATTTGAAATCCTTCCGTGCAGTTCAAAGAGGGAGTGCAATGTAGAAGTTGCTAACAGTGGAAACTTGAAAACTAATAGTATTTGATGAAAAAGCTTGAAACACCAATGCTAAAAAACTTGGAAGCCTAATGACCGAAAAAACTGCTTTTCTGCAAGATGCGGACGCAGCACGCAGTGAGGCGCCGTGCGCACGTTAGTATTTCCCCATTTCCGTTTCCTAATTAAAGCCATTTCCCTTCTTCATTCTTTAAAATGAAAGCACAACGACGCGCGCGCGCAACTAGTGGTACCAGTAACCTGACCGTATGTTACTTCGCGATTCGGATAAAATTTTGAAGAGCCATTAGACTCTCTGAAGGCGGCTGCCCAGTGAAGCTGTTTAGAACACGATACAAAGAAAGGGCTGGTGTGCAAAGATCAAGCGAGTGCATAAAAGGCGTCCTTAAGGCCAAGAGCAGTCCTGCTTCATCTTGTCACACTGACTATGTAATGGCCAAGCAATATTCTCAAATTTCGAGGCAAGAACACTGCAGGCGAATTGCGCAATGTCGATAAAACATCGTCTTTTCAGTCCGCCACCCAAGATACTCCGCACAATAACGTAAGCTTGAAGCAGCGAGTCTGCTGTTCGCGACAGGCTGAAAAAAAAAACGAGAGCAAAGGACGGGTTGTTCGGTTCTTCCCATGACAATGCTTTGGGTCTTCCAATCAATTTTTGTACAAAGAGACTATGCGATAAAGCACTAGGCTTTTGTGCTTCATAAAGCTTATAACGCTTTTGTGCACTAACCGCTGAAATGAGAAGCTTTTCATTTTTGTGCTACTTAAAGAGGCAGCGTATGCTAAATTCAATGCGCGTATCGCTATGCATTTGTTACAAAGGCTCCCAACCAAGCAATGTCCTCAAGTAGGCCGACCTCACGCCTCTCGTTTTTATAAAGTACAAGTGCATGACTAAAGACAGGATAGCCTTTACTTTATAACTATGCATGTTAGATACCATTGAACTGTGGGATCATTGAACTTTTAGATATTGTTGAACTGTGCTTCATTGAACGATACGGTGCTTCTTCACTGTGTTTCGCAATGTAAGCATAGAAGATTTTTTTCTGGCCACAACCACAGCTAACTTTTTTCTGAAAGTTTGTTTCTAACTGAAATGCTCTGAAGCGCCTTGTCGCTATCGTAAATCTGATTATAGTGCTTGATATCCCATAACCTATTAACGTTAACTAAACAACGTAAAATAAACGTTCAACTTGGTTCCAGAAGTTGTCTGCGAGAAGGCGACTGGAATGCTGTGATAATTTGGTCAAATCAAAGCTAGTGTAGATTATTTACCGTCATGCTATACACAGGTAGGTTCAAGGAAAGAGCAGCAATTAAACCCTTGATTCGCGGCGAGAACCCTAGTGATAACACATTTACAAAACTGACAATGCTGTAGAGATTGTTGGTGGCGCTTTATTACATTTACGTAGTAGAACAAAAGAGGAATGACCGAGAGGGATGCTGCACGGAAGCACTAGAATTTCGGAAGACGTTCCAGCTTAAACGGAAGTCGCGTTCCTCGGTGAGCAATTAGCGTCTATTGAAGTACTTGCCCCGATTATGAATGGCGCCCTATTCGCCGCCATGCAGACATTGTCGTTCCAGTGGGATACAAGAAAGACCGTATGGGGAGCCATCAGGAAGAAACATCGGTGCGCAGAACAACCATTAACGCTTTTTTTTATTTGCCGTGCTTTGCTCTGCAAGGTCGCATGTAGGCGCCGAATAAGCGAAGCGAAAGGAACTGAGTGTCTCTAGAACGAGCAGACTGGGCGGCGCGAACTTTACTAATACTGATGCCTATAGACCACCTGCACTTTTGTCGTGCAGTCGTGCCTGCAGAACTCCATGTGATGTTGTACCCAGCAAAAATATACAAGAATACACAGGCCGTACAATCTGCCACTGCGGACGAGTAAGGGCGCTACAAATATCTTCTCAATGTCAACATGGAAATCATAGTTCAGGAATTACGGCTTGAGCTCAGGCTTGTACTCTTACCGTAGACCTGGGCTGCCCCACATTACGAGAATACGATTGCCTTTTTTGCATGACGCCAGTCTCGGCAAAATTTTCGATAACATTTTAACAGGATCAGTAGATAACGTTTGGACAAAACAACATGCCATGCTTCTTCTATAACAATAGTAAGTCGTTATTTTTTCTCAAAATATTCCTTCTATGGCGATATCGCTTTTACTTCCACTATTGATTACTTCCAAGTATTCATATACACCCATGTTTATGAATTCTTGCTCCATATGGAGATTTCATATATGACTTCTTTATGTTACACATCACATATATATCAGCTGTTCAGTACATGGCTCGACCTCGTGTTCACGTTGTGGAGATAATGTCAGGACAAGGGCCCTGTTCGATGTCTTCATACGGCGGCAGCTTTTCATTACCAATGAAGAAGCAAGATACTCACAGTGGACAAGAATAAGAGGGCGAACAACTACCTTTAGTTTAAATTAGATTTGTATTGGGAAAACAGTTCCAGCACTTATTTTAGTAAGGGTCCTGCTTATGATTCAGTGCCTGCGTCATTGAGAGAACGCGTGCGAATTAAACACCGGTGATTAACCAGAAAAATTCCAAACAAGTTTTTAAATTCGGGTTTGCCGAGTATCCATCGCTTTTTAATGCTTAAGTATGATGTGCCATTTTGGCGTAATTCATTCATGCTGCGTGCAAAGAGCGCCCACTTTGGCAGTGAACATATCTGTATCTATCAGAGGGTGATTCCACGTAAGATCGAACAAACGATGGCTGGTCGACCTCTCAAATTTATTTCAAAATTTTATATATTATTGCCTGATGAGTGGAAAGAAGAGATCCGCAATTTGTTTTGCCGCCAAAATTTTTTTCGAACCACAGGAAATCAATAATGACGAAGAGGTGGAGTGGAGTGCTCATCCGCTCTGCTGTTTTGGCCAACTTTCGTTATGAATTGCACAAAATATATTAAAGTTAGGTAGCTGAAATTTATTTACCTAAATATATGCATGTTTTTGCTTCTGCTCAGGTATTTTTAGTTTTTATGTGTAGTGTAGATGTTTTTACAAAAAACCTCAAAAATGGCCCAATCGGCAAAATTTTCTTTACTTTGAAGGTCTTTATCTCAAAAAAGCCTTGTAGCAGAGGTACGAAAATTCCGCATTACGTTCTTCGCATGCGTATCTACCAAACTGCCAATTCTTGTATTTATATAACTTTTCAGTAAAGAGATATGATCGGGCTAAGTTCAAGAAAACACCGAACATTGAAAACTTCTGACGACAATTAAAAAAAAAACCATTTTTTAAATTTCTTAAACTTTGTCCACTTATTCTCCTCCACATTAGCTTTCACAATCATTAAAAACATGTTGCATAATATCGTTGCACTAATAGTTACGGACCCTCCAATGAGACCCTTAGGCAAGGATGGGCAATTCCGACTTCTTGCCCAGCAAGTGTATAAAATGCAGGCAGGATTGAATTTCTTTTTATTAAAAGGTCAGCAGGTACCTGAAAAGGTGTCGCCGGCACTGAAGACGTTAATTTTGAAATTATTTCGTCACTGCAGCGGCCATGAGCGCGGAGCTACCGAGTAGGCGCGCGCGCACCCGAGATGCTCGTTATAAGAGACGGCGCAGTGAGAGCTCGTTCTCGCGTCCTCAGACCGATTGAGTTCGAAACAGCTTATTTTTCACCGAAAGTGAAAACTTTCAGCACATTTGCCTGTGCATTGTGGTTCCTGCAAGTGTGAG
Source organism: Rhipicephalus sanguineus (assembly GCF_013339695.2). Classification (NCBI taxonomy): domain Eukaryota; kingdom Metazoa; phylum Arthropoda; class Arachnida; order Ixodida; family Ixodidae; genus Rhipicephalus; species Rhipicephalus sanguineus. The sequence goes on along the minus strand of NC_051180.1, from coordinate 62,145,809 downwards.
CCTGGGTTTGCCAGTGTTTCCGTTCTTGGAAAGAGTAACGATGTCTTAGCGCGTGAAATTATGGAAGCATACTATATTAGAAAGAAGAATGAATGCTGTGTTAGTGACACATCTGTTGCTCTGCGTGGGGGTGAATTTAGTTTCATCGATTCATTTTTCGATTAGTTAATCTCGTTATCGCGGGTTTTTGACGAGCTTGTGAGGCGATGTGCGCGCGCAGGATCGCTGTGGTTATATATGATGCTGATGTTCTGGGAATAAAGTTAGTTGCGAGTGACGCCCTTTCTGTCCTGTCCTCACTTTTTCCTTGATGGTACGCGTCTTTTTGGTTTTTTAGTTTCTTTACTGGCATTCTTTTCTCTATGCGGCGGTCAGGAGGGTGGTGTTGCAAGGTCACTCACTATGTTTAGTCGCCTGTGCGGTCACGAAATGAGCTGCAAATATAAGGGTGCTGAGGAAGTGGGTAGAAGTGATGGTTTAAAGGAATATAGTAGAAAGCCTTCGTTATTTTATTTCTTCTTCTTTACATTTCTTTATGGACACTGACCACTTCAGACCAGGCGAAAGGCCTGTGATTTTATTCAAACTTGAACCTGACAAATGACTGGGGTGTTTTTGCAAGATTATTCCTCGGCGTACCAGAAACTTCGACTACGTACGCATATCGTATTTGCTTATTGCTTATTGTATGAGTGAAATTTTATTTATCTAGTTTCTTTATATTTATGACGCTACCACTTGCGAATTGATCAATATTCGTTAAAGGGGCATCCTGAATGTGAAATGAGGCGCTTCGCATTGAATGCTCGGTGAATGTTTTTCAACAATAACTCAATCCTAGTGAACTTTTTTATTGCCTCAAGGAACCATAAAGAGTTCTCTTTTGTGAACACAAAACTTATGGCAGAGTCGTTTTAGCTATGACCTATTCACTGACAAATATCAAAGCTAACGATTGCATATTCGCAACGCCCACCACGAACTATAAGTGGCGCGCCGTGCTTTTCAAGATGGCGCCAGGAGGAGGGTCAATCCGTTTGTTAGCATAGGAACAGATAATACGTGCGGACGTACGGCCCGTGCCACTTTCACCGGATGAAGTCATGAGCTGTGCTGAGTTGAATATGAGACTAAACTACTTTCCCAAACCATGGAAAGTGCTAAGTACTCGCTACCTAATTATTTGCTGTGGTTTGAAATGTTATATTTCAGCTCCGTTACCGTGCATAACGATGCTTTGCGAAATCCTGTGCGTGCTACATAAAACTGCATGAACTAAAACTGACGTATGAGCAGAACGGTACTCCGAGGTAGTACGTCCCGAGCCAACGTTTATAGATACGTTGTACCGAGCCTGCCTTACGGATTTGCCGCAGTAGTAGGCCGCGAGCGAGTAGCGCCATCGCTGCTGCACGGGACCGTATGTTTAACGTGGTGATGGTTTGCAAACATAATACGCCGTCGTCATTACTTGTGCAGTCGGGAACGCGGAGTTACGTCTTCAACGGAACACAAGCATTTAACTTCCGATTCAGTAGCGCTTGTGCCACAGCCATGCTGAAACTCTAGCCGTGTGCAATTCACTTCAGTCGCATGTTGCAGGCTCGATCAGCACGATCAAAACACGAATATCGAAAAGAATGCACACATATTCTTTTAGCAACGTCGAAGAAGTTAGCCGACAGGCGTGGATTGTGGCTGTGACTGCACGTTCCAACGCTCTAACCAATTCGCTTCTCTGGTCGAGCTCGAGCGTGTTGGTGGCATGCGGCGCTCCATAATATCCAAAATAATTGATACATGCAATGCATAAGAGGAACCATGCTTTTATTTTGATCTCGCTCAAGGATATTATACATTAAATACAATCAAAGTGACTTATGAGCGTGAAAGAACAATAACGCACGAGGGGACGTGAAGTGCGACTCGCTCCTCGTGAGTTAGCAGCTGATCGTTCACCGTCCTGTCACTCTCGGTGCCTTTACAGTCTTCTACGTCCAGTGAAAAATTCTCGTCGTCAAGGTGGTTTCTTTCAACATCACTGCTGAAAGCAATCTGAAGAATTTCCTCCGCCGAACAACTTCGACCACTCTGCGTCACCACGTTTACAATTGCAGAGACGTCTCGGCGCGGAGAACATTTCGCCAATTTCGCTCTCAGATCGGTAAACGAGCAAATCGCTTGCAGTGTGCTGCCACCTATCAACAAACGTACAAAAACAAGCGGCGCAGCGCTGGCTATGAAACCAACACACTGGCGGCGAAGGACGACGTGGAAAGCGTTCGCTCCACGAAAGGCGTGGAGCAGACGCCTCCTCGAATGACTGAAACGTCGTTCGCACGATTAGTAACAGTGCTTTGCTGACAAAGGATAGATGCATATTTTAATGTATCGACAACTTGAGATAGCTCAGTTTTACAAGAGCACATCGCGAGCCGGCGCGACCTCCCGCGTACAGTGTTCACCCCACCGGATACAATGGTATCGAAGAAACCAGCCCAACGAGTCGTCATCCCGTATGTTCCGGGAACTAGCGAACAGCTCGCCAGGGTTCTCGGAAAAGCTGGGGTCACGGTGGTTCACAAGCCGGCCTCAACGCTCGCTCGCTTACTACCGCGGCCGAAAGATCGACCATCCCGGGAGCAACACCAGGGCGTGGTCTACAAAGTGTCATGTGCTGACTGTCCAGCGAGCTACATAGGCGAGAGTAAGTGCTTCCTGGAAAGAATGCGCCAACACAAAAACGACGTCAGAAAGATGGAAATGCAACGCAGTGCCCTTGCAGAGCATTGCGAGAAGCACGACCACAAAATTGACTTCGAGGGCGCTTCCATCATAGAAACGGAAAGGAATCTGGGAAGGAATCTGGGAATCTGAACGGAAACGGAAAAGAATCTGGGAATCTGACTCGAGTCGTGGCACATCCAGAACACACCTGCGAATGTGAACCGGTCCCTCGGAACAATGCCTCCGATCTACGTGCACGGCCTCCGGAATGTGAGGGAAAGAGAAAGGCGGAGCCAAAAACAAGCTGCGACGAAGCCCCCCTGATCAGCACAGTCACCCCTGAAGAAGAGACCAAGCCGGTCTCGAAACGTCGGGTTTCTTCCAAGAATTTGTGGCTGGAGGTATTTCAACTTCTTAACTTCTTAAGAAACACTGACCAATGCTTTATACAAGTAAAACAGGGTGAGCTTCAACTGAATATGTCAGACGATAACATTTAAAGGGACCGACAACTGCCCAGAACATGAAATGAGATGACTGCACTGATGGAAAGATTGTGCGTCGCATTGACTCAAACCAACCCTGTTTATCTCGTGAGAGGTGGATTTATATTTTTATTTCTTCATTGAAAGTCGCGAAAAGTGACCTTTGGCGCCTCTGGCGGCAAAATCATACACGGTCCGATGAAGCCGGTCACGTTACCGTTGATTGGTGTGTGCGTTCGATGACTTTTCTGTTAGTACTGAAATATTGTTCATTTCTTTACATTAAAAGATATTACTCCATAAAAATGTACATATAGGCCTGCGTTAGTTGTATGCTACAAAGTGACGCTGCCTTCGCTTGGCGTAATGATCCCATGCCGCGAAAAGCCATCCATGACACAGGCGCAGGCAACCTTGGTCGCAGGCGCGCACAACGCTGTACAAATACCGAGAAGGTGTATAAAGCCACATCATCTCATTGTAACAGCTTGATATTTTCAAAAATGGCTGGAAAGCTCAAAATAAAGGTGGTTAAGCATAGCTACAGTAACTCCTGCGAAAGCAGAACAACGGCAGCTTTCACAAGGGCTAGCGGCATTGCTATCAATTCTCAGCGTTGCTGGAGCAAGCCTTCATGCGTGTTTGGAGCCTTTCAGATCGAAAAACACTGCTTATAAAATAACTACGCGCTTTTAGGATAAACCACTGCAGCTACAAACGCTACGAAGGGTAAGCTTCCTGTCGCGCCGTAAAAAGCTGGGTCGAGACAAATCAGTTGTCGGTCCCTTCAACTAACCTACGTGGCTACAGAAAGCCTCGCGAAGCTGATAGTATGCGTACGCTGTGGGCTAGCATTGAAAGCGCGAGTCGCCACGTATTTTCACGAAAACTTCGCGCCTTGCAAGAACGAATCAGATTTCTCGTGTCACGGAGGGCCCGGTTTGTTCACTGATGTAGGGAACATGCCAAGTCGTAGTGTTCCTTCCTTGTCAACGCGTTAACACTGAGGTTAGCACAGCCGAACAAGGGAGCGACTGCGTGGTGCTGCCATTTTGTCTACTAACCCTCCTCGAGAGGACGCTCCTGAATTCCGCTCGGCGGCGCGACAGTCTATGGGCATTGCGAATAATTTTGCCTTTGTTTAAACCAACAGACCCATATGACACGTTTATTGGAGTGGGGCAATTAGGGATTTATGAATAATAAGAATTTCTGGAATTTGACATCACGAACCATGAGACGTCCTAAAACATGATATGATTCTGAGAGTCGCGTAACGGAGGTCATAGTGGTGCAAAACTATCGATGGTACTATCGATACTATCAAGAGCTGAGTCACCAGCGAACTATCGATCGTGAGAAAGAATTATAAATAATGCTATCGATAGTAAATTCGATAGCACTATCGATAGTATACAATCAACGGCGCGAACTCATTGAAGCATACACTTGGTTCTCCGAGTGCGTGGTAAAAAGTTGAGCAGGAGGAGCAGGCTGAAGGGCAAGAAAGTTGACTGTTTGTGTTGTTTTACCTGAATGCTTGGCTGGCATATAATAATTAGGTTAAAACTCTTCAGCCGTAGCGGAAAGGAAGCCGTTGCATGTGGCGAAACTGCGCGGCTTCAAATTTATATTGCCTTTTATTATTTCAAAAAATATCAAAAACTGTTTGTTAATTGTAAGGTGTAACTGGTTGCTACTGAATATGAATTTATTGATCGACGTATTCCACCATTTCCGCTCCGGCAATACTTTATTTTTCTCGTCAAAGGTTACTCATAATTAAGTGAACTGAGTATTGCTGATAGTACTGACAGTAAGCTATACCCGGCCAGCAACAGCATCATTATTTGCACCACTATCAATAGTATACTCTTAGAAAAAATGAAAGGCATATTCACTAAAAAACTACTAATAGTAAGATGCAGGTTAGTGAAATTCGCTACCTTGTCAGTAAATGAATTGTCTGTTACTGAATTGTTAGTAACCGCACCGGCAACTTAGTTACGGTACAAACTCTAGCGGACTACAATTAGCCAACTAAAGGTTTACGTCTATTTCGTTTATATGTACGTGTGCACTGCCATATCAAGTTTATTGTACGGAAACAAACATGTATAAGGTGAAATAAAAAATAAATGGTGCGGCTTCTTGCACCAACTAACAACCGCTACTTTATTGATTAATTACCAGGGTAAGCATGCATCATAATAGCGTAGATTGAGGCACGAACGGATTGTAAGCGTGAACACACACAAGCAGACACAGAATGTCAAGGCTTCTACGCAGACGCGATCTACTCTAATAGCAGCTTGACGGCTGTTCATGTACCTACTTTGGGAATAGTACGCACTGTATCGTTCAGAAGTCACAGAATTTTGAGAGATAAACAATTATTTTTTTACACAGTGTATTGTATCTTACTCTTTGTACCCCCGCCCCCAAGAGTTTGTGGAACGCGAAATTTCCGAGAAAGCTACATTTCCGCTTTGTCTGAGAACATAGCCTCCAAATAAAAGTTCCAGCCTGTAGTAGTGCCTGCGACCTATACAGCTACCCGTTATAGGTTAGTAACGCTGTACACTAACACAGCCGAAATTCGCATTTTCAGTGGAGCCCACGTTTCGTAAACTTTTGTGGGCGAGTGTACATATATATGTCATCACGTATCACGATACTGTTATTCCAACATAATCTAGAAAATTGATGTCTTGCCTAAATTTTCCACAAGACTCTCACAATTACGGCATAATAAACTACGGCATCTACGATGCATCTGGCAACATAGCTATTTTAGTAGTGTAGTTAAAAACACTAAGAAAGACTACTCGGTTAGTAACAGCAAAATCTACCAGCTTTACTAGCTGCTGGGTAGTAAAGGGATGTCGTGAAGGTTGCAAAATACGCTCGAAACTAGCAAATGCATACATGTACTAACTGTTTACTAACTTGTTTGCAAGAGTGTATTATCGCTAGTGACATTACCGACGGTACTATCGATTGCATTATCGATAGTTTATTAATAGTTCTACTATCGATAGTCTGTTTACACCATCGATAGTTTCAAATAAACTGTCGATGCTATCGATAGTCAATTCACCGATAGTATCCCTAGGAGGGCACCACATATTTGGACCACCTGGGATTCTTTAACGTGCGCTTGATGTAAGCACACGGGCCTTGCATTTTGCTGCTCTTTTCGTGTAACTAGTATGATATCGAGACACAGGATTTCGTCATACTTCAAGTGACGCAGGAAATTATAGAATTCAAGCCATATACTGTTATAAAGACCAATTTTCGGCGATTTTGCATTATTAGCTTAGAGGTGTTTTTTGCTCATCCACTGTTGAGCAAGCGAAGCGTCAATTTTCCATTAACACTTTACATTAGTGGATGACTTGCAATTCACTCATTACGATGTAAATGTGGCTATGCCATTCTGTTGCTGTGCAAACGTTCCGTTGCTGAGCGACTTGATTACCGGCCGCCTCCAAAGAAAACAAACGCCTAAAATATTATAGTACACAGCATTATTTGGGTGCCCATTAAGAGGCTACAGGTTGGCCATTGTTATTCTGAAACCTTGCACTACGATTTCTCTCATAGCCAGTAATCTATTCGGACGTCTAACCCCATGAATTACATCAGAGCGTGCGACTTTATGTATAATCTCATCAGCCTCATAACAACCACCTTCATACAGCCTAAAATAATCTGGCATACAACCCCTAGAGGGGAGAAGGTTTCTCACGTTTGCGTGGCTCAGTAAAGCCAAACTCAGAGTGAAATGCGTCGATATAATAGAACGAGGCATATCCAAGATTGGAATGTTAAGCCAGCCCTACTTCTACATGAGTTAGCGCCTGCAGCGTACACCCGGCATAGGTAAAGGGGTCACTTTCATCTCAGATGATGACGTCAAAGGTGCTTGACACGTGTAACTGGAGGGCACGAGCCTCCACATTTTGCAAGAATCATTCGTTCATCTCGCAAGGCATTCTCGGTGTTGCAGCAGGCAAAGACGTCAAAGCGACATCAGGAATGGCGGGCCTTGTAAAGGCGCCGCGATTGCGCGCACGTGCCAAGCGGCTGTCACAAATGTAGAATCGGGTTCTCTCGCTACCAAAAATTTAAGTCAGCAAAGCGGCAGATGCATCATTATTCTGTTTATTTCGCTGCCTCGAGCCATTTTTCAGAGCGTAGCTCTTAGGCGCGTGTTCCTGCTTTGAGCGGCGTCACCGTCGCCGTCGCTGTCGGTGGCATAACCGATAGACATGAAAAAAAAAAATAAAATAAGAAAAAGAACAGTGAGGATCGAATAGTCCTTGAAGCCGGGCCTTCCGCGTGGCAGTCGAGTATTCTGCCACAGAGCCACGTTGGTGCATGAAACTAGTTTGCAAAAAGGACCCTATACAGGCGTTATGTCGGGTCAGGAATAGCGTTAATCTATGTAATATAGCGTGGAAGAAGAGTAAAATAACAACCAGTCATCACACAATGCTAACTGCGCAAAGAGTGTGTGGTTTAATGCTTCCCGCCTACTGCAAAGTGCTCAGCCATAATCCGTCATCGTCGTCAGCCACATGCATCATCGACCAAGAGCACAGAATACCTTACAGGTGTGTAGCGGGTACCTCGCTTATCAGGAGAAAGACGAATAATGGTGTAGTGAGTGGTGTCCTTCACAAAAATTATGATTTATGGCGTAGTGGATACCTTGCATGTGCACTTGTATTAGTTGCTCCAAGAGAGTTTAGAACGGGCTCTCGAAAGGCCGCTCTTCCAGCTTTCTATGGGACTGTGCTGCGCGTTCCGCGCAGGCCTGGCGTTTTAAAGTGCAGTTCCTAGGCGCCCGTTCCTGCGTCGCCGCTGGTGTCGGCGTAACCGATAGAGCGAACGCGCAGAACTCGAGCGCTGGCAGTTTCTGTGACAATGTGGAAGGAATGTTACAATGCTACGACTGCGGAAAGCCAAAACTTCAAACACAGTTGGGGTTGCCGCGACACGAAGCTGCGCTCAGAATTCGCATTAGCAGTATCGTAATCATCTGTGAATTTTTGTCGGCCTTATTATTGTTGTTTCCAAAGCCCAAATGTATCGAAACAGCTGGCGGTGCTGACAAAGTTTTTGAATGCAATGCTCGGGAGCATGCGCGTAAACGCGAGACGAAAAGGGTGCTTCAATTCCTCAATGAGCCCGCCTTGCCGCTGGTGCGGGCAGCGCACGTGCTATATTAGCTTCTGTAGTGGCATTTGGTGGCAGCTTCATCAAATAAGTCAATGTCCCCAATTCTGGGCCATGTAGTACCATAAAGGTGCGAAAGCAAATTCTTTGAGCATTCGATATCAACTCGCGCCTCCACTTCTAACAACAGCGTGATAAATCAAGCATTAAGCGTGGAAGTAGTGTCGCAAGGCCTTGCGTGTGTTAGACAGCACGGAATTCCCTGAACAATACGCGGCACGTCGTAATTACTTCATGTTTTCATCGTTTGTTTGTTGAAGCTTTTGTACTTATTTCTCCTTGCCGGGGTACCATCGTAAAGCAGACGATCTACATATACTTCTCTCTCTCTCTCTCGTTTACTCCCCTATTCCCCCTCCCCGTGTGTAGGGTATCAAACTGGACGCATAGTCTAGTTAACCTCCCTGCCTTTCCTACATTCCTTCTCTCTCTCTCTCTCTACATTCAACGTTCGCTTAAACCTACGGGAGACTTGGTCGGCAAGGAATGAAATGGATCTGCTTTGCTTGTGACCGAACTTGTGTCGTCCAATTATGGTAGTGTGGTATTTATGTAAGTCACTGATGGCAAAACTTATTGGAGCACGAAGTTATGCTAGAGTGATACCAGAAATACTAACACGAAGCATACACAGTGGTGTTTTGTTCTTGCAGCTAAACGTTGTAGTTGGGTGGGGCAAAATGCGACAAAAATTTGAAAGTAGTGAATATTTATTTTGATTTCACTCGTTGCCATAAAATGTCAGCACAGGAACTTTCTTTTTGGTACAAGGTATGTGCTACATAAATATGACCATGCTGCGACTGTTAGAAATATTATTTTAAAAAGAAACAAAAAATGCACCACACGTCTCATTTTGCCCCAACCTGCGGGACAAAACGAGACGCTGCGTAAAGAAAAATGAGACAGCGTGAAAAAGTTTTATCCTTTCAGCTCTTGCAGTAGAAGCACTTCAAATTCACTCCGCGGGCCGCCACGCGGTCTTCATGCGCGCAGTCTTTATCCAGACAGAACCCAGCGCTGTGTTCTGCGAAACTCCTGAAAAGCATTCAGTGCTTTTTTCATGTTGTTTTCCTTCCAGGAACCTCTAGATGATATTCTCTTGAGCGTCCGCACCATCCTGAGCAAAAATATATTATATATAATGAGCGTAAATAAACGGTTCACTTAATAAGACACTCTCTAAGGCAATTTAGTGCCTTTTTTTCGCGTTTTGCCCCTCTCACATGCCTGAATTAAAAAAATTTTACCCTTTGACCCACGGCACCAAATGAACTAAACTTTTGGTGGCATGTAGCTAGTAGCATAAAGTAACAACATAAATACTTACGTTGTCGTGTTGACGCCGGAGTAGCCTCATGCACGGATCCGAAAATTTGGCCGAGCAGATTTTTGCTCCGTTTTGGCGGGTCACAAAAACACTGGCATCAGCCGTGCAATTTTTTACGGGCGAACGCTGTGAACAATCATCAAATTTTACACAAAAAAAAATGTCGAAAACTACCGGCAGCTATCACCGCAATAGAGAAACAAAGAAAAGATACTTTTTGTTTTAGCTATAGAGGGCGGCGAAGTCAAATTGTCGCGTTTTGCCCCGCGTTGCCCCGCCTTACCCTAACATTGCTTGATACAAACATAAATAATCACCCCTTCGCTCTTTTACAGGTGGTACCAAAGTTTCTTTTTTATGGCCTTCTTGTAGTACATACAAGCATAGATGCCGCGTGGTATATGTTTCCATGGATCTAAAAGCACGTTAGTTGAACAGCAGCAAGCTCAAAACGCTGCAGAGTCCTAAGTACGACTCAAAACACAATTTTAACAGGAAGTTGTTCTCATGGCACTCTGAAACAATGATTATCAAAATAACTCGATAGCGTCCAGTAGCCAAACGGAAGACTCTAGGTGAAAAAATTGCAGTGGCTTAGCTCGGCTATGCCAGGATATACGTAGCATTAGCAAAGGTTCAACTGATTATTCTGAGCTTTCCAAAATGTCTAGGATTAGCTTGATTGTCATGCTTACTGCTGCTCCAATGACACACATTCGGCCACATCGTTCAGAACCGGTCGATCTGGCGTCATGGCCAGGTAACGATACCCATTGGTAACGCTAAAGAGCGGAATGTTCTGCTTAACGAGAAAGTTCCTGCACGTTGTACAAACCCACGCCACGGTTTCACCCCCTCAGGCGCCGCCACTAAACTCAACGTTTTAAGCATGGCACTACTTAGCGGTGTCAAGTCTTTCATGTGTCATAGTCTTTCACAAACGTCGTACACGTGTCCAAACGGATTGTTTACGAAGTCCGTCTCGAAGGTCCGAATCCCACTGGCGCTTTCGCTAAGTTTCACAGTATAGGCAGTCGATCGGCAAGCCTTGACGTCATCGACTGCGTCTTGTTGTTGCTGCTGCAGAGATGGTCGGGCACGTCCCTCAGCATCCTGGCGACGCCGCTTTGCTAGACGTTCCTCCCTTTCCTCCTGTGTCTCCGCAGCACGTTTAGCCTTCCTCTGTTCATTCTTCGCACGCTGAACCGCTAATTGCCAGGCAACTACTTCGGGATCCGATGACATAAGCTTCTCGGCTCTTCTGCACCGTTGAGCAGCATTTGCGCTCTCCTTCTCCGTGGCGTTACCAACCTGCAACCGCTAGTCAGAGGCGCTATCAAGCAGCACCAGTGCATTGTCAGACGGCGACTGCACAGCGAAGGCGATTAGCTGCGCGCGCCATGGCTACGACGTCAGCCCTCTCGAATGCGCAGAGCAGCAGCGGCGAGTCGCGCGCGCCGGCGCAAGTCAGTCTGCCCGGCCGACGCCACTCCTCTCGCTCTCCGCCACCAGCAGCGGCGAGCCGCGCGCGGCGGTGGCGGGGAGCGCGTGAGATGCCGGCTCCGCACTCATCCTCGCGCATGCACAGCACAGCTCATGATGACCCACGCGAAATCGGTTCCGGCTAGGCATGTGTAGCTAACGCTACAAAACTGATAAGAAATCCGCTATATCCACCAACACGTACGTGCAGAAACAATTGCACTAACAGAGTTCATGGATATGCATGTTGTCGGGCAAGTTGGTCGTGCATCGTTAAGCAAGTTGCTGCGCAAAAGAAAGATGGACGAGAAGAGACCGAGGAAAGGGGCAGTTCACGGGTTGTCGCTTGCCTCCTGTACATTACTAAAAACGATACAGCGATTAAAGTTCCACATCAGAGCCGCATAAAATAATTTACATAATGGTGGTTTCTTAAATGCGGCACTATGTATATATGCTGGTTACCTAATCTAAGCGAGATAATCCTTTTTTCACATTCCTCCTATGCAAACTTCTCCATTCATTTTAATACGACTCGACTTACAAGCTACTTTCAGAAACACTACTCTAGCCGCATTTTAAAATCCAGTGCATTTAAGAATGGGAAGGAATGAGTGGTCTCGTTACCCTCTAGAACACGCTCCTCTTTTTTTATTTATTTATTTCTACGAAAGAAGTTTCCGTGCTAGCACTGCCTTGGCTGCATAGATACAGGGCAAGTTTGAAAGTGATGCAATTTTTTATGAGTAACCTGGCGTCGAGTCAGCCTTGGTATTTCTTTATCTATGCATTGTTTTCTTCCTTTTATGCTACGGCTTTGGTGAACGAGGGAGAGTGCTCTTAATCTTGTTTAGGCTTACCTAATTTGTTACTTAAGGACTTACGCTGGCATAAAAATTTCTAGCTTATATTATGCAAAGAAAATAGGTTCCTTGTACGTAAAAACGTACACAGAGCCATCCCGTTTTCATGTATTTCATTCTTTTTTGCCTTTTGCGTAGTCGGTTACACGGTCTTCAAAGTGGCTTAAGGCCACTTCGAAGACCGTGCATTATCTGTTTATAGTATGAAGTCGTAAGCTTGTGCAAGGTGACTTGATGGTCTGGAATGCAAATGAAATGTATGGGACGAAGGGTGCGCAAGATTGTAACACAAATTGCCTGTGAACTGAGTAACATAACTTTTAGACTTAAACGTACAGCTATGTGTGAAAGGAGTTTGCAAGTGCTGGCAATCGCTCACACAATGAAATGTTGGGCAATAGCTGTAAAAAGGTCATTCTTAATTCTCTATTAAGCAGAGCAACACCTCTTCGTTGAGGAGCCTCTGATAAGCTGAAGGCCATATGCTTCAATCGGCGCTCTTTGTGTGTAACATGTAGTAGTTTGTAATTGCGAAAGAATAAGTTGGCATGGTATGAGAATACCAGCACGTTATTTCTCTCCAGTCAGTCAGAATACGTGCTTCTTCGCTATATTACTAGTTTTTACAGCGAAAGCTGTTATGAGATCACAACAAGGGCAATTTTTGGCGCCGTAGTTGTCCGTCGCCGCCGGTGTCCGTAACCACTATCGCTCGAAATAAGAAAAAAAAGGAAATGAGACAAAATTTCGGATATGGAACGAGGTTCGAACCTGGGCCCTCTGCGTGGGAGCCCAGTATTCTACCTCTGAGCCATGCCGGTGCTTGAAACTCCTTTCCAAAAAGACCTTATGCAGGATTCATGTCGGGAAGGAACCGCAATAACATATGTAATGCAGTGTGGTGATGATGAAATGAATTTTATTTGGTCCTGGAGAACCCCGATCAGACAACCCCCGAAGGGGGGTCCGCCGCGAGAACAGCAAAGTAACAACCAAGTGTCACACAACGTGAATTCTGTAACCAGGCGTCACACAATGCGAATTGCGCAACGAGTGGGTTGTTGAATGCTTCCAACCCATTACAAAGAGCTCTCCTATAATTCTTCATCGTAATCAGCCACAGCATCAACAAAGTGCACATAATGTCTTACAGATGTCTAGCGGGTACCACGCTTCTCCGCAGAATGATGAAAAATTGCATAGTGGCTGATTCCTTACTTCACAAAAATTATGATGATTTACGTATAGCATCGTGGGTTCCTCGCAAGTGCACTTCTATTGGTTGTCAAGGAAGCCCATAGGACTCCCATGATCAATTTCCACAGGGTCTCAATAAAGTTAATTCCCTATCTTTCTCTTTCTCACGTTAACGTATGTTATAAAGCGTGGTGGGAGAGTTAAATAAAGACCGGGCGTCACGCATAACTACTGGGCCGTTTAAAGCTTCCAACCCATTGCAAAGGGCTCAGCCATAATTCTTTATCGTCATCAACCATCGCACCAACAAAGTGCACATAATGCCTTACAGTTGGTACATCGCTTCTCCGCAGAATGACAAATAATGTCGTGGTGGGTGCTTCCCAACTTCACAAAAATTGATTTGTGGCATAGTGGGTACGTTGCTAGCGTACTTACATTAGTAGCCACAAGATAGTTCATAACAGACTCTAGAAATGCCGCTGTTCCAGCTTTCACTGTGACTGCGCTACGCTTTCCGCGCAGGCCTGGCGTTTTTTTTTTAAATTATGTTTCATTTTCAGTTACTTTCTTACAGCGTCATGTTGAGTAAATAGAGCAACAGACTGCGCGAGACCTGCTGCGTGTGGCGCTGCTATTGGAGCAGACCTCGAATCTATCTGGTTTTGCAATGATGGACAGTCGGCACATTTGCCTACGCACCATTCTTGTGGTTTCAAGTGAGCTCGTACATTAATATGTTAACTTTTCGCGAAATGATGTGGAAAACTCTGTATGGTAACTGATCGCGGTTTTAAGCTCTGATGTGTAACATTCAGGAGTTCCTTGTTCTTCAAGCAAAAAGGCTTCTATTATAAAAAAAAAGTCACAGTTTCGCCGCAACGGCGAAGCAATGAATGCGATAGCAATAAATTGTAATGTAACGCGAAGAACGGAAAGCAGCTCAAAATTGTCAGCGCGTCGCTCGAGCCCAGAGGACGCACGAAAAGAACGCACACAGGACGCGCGCGAACTAATGCGTCACAGCTCGACCCTTGAAGCGCACTGCTCAGACATAAAGCAGGACGCACGAAACGAACGAACAGGTACACACAAGACGAGTGCGAACTAATTGTCACAGTTGTTCCTTATTTCTGTTTGAACAGCGCGCTCCTTTCGCAAACGCGGCCGCTGCAGCTAGCGAAGCGAAGCACCCCACCGGCCGCCCCTTCTTTCCTCGAGATAAGCGCACGAAAGCGACCACGCCCTGTAGAGCGAAAAGCAACGGCCTTCACAGGAGCGGGGCGACGATCTTTAAAGCGCGCCACAAGCGCGCACGTCGCACTATGTATGTGGCCACTAAGAAAGCATGCTGAATTACATGGTGTATATAAATAGCTCGCCGTTAGCAGGCTGAACGACGGTGCTGTCGTGGCCTAACGTCTAACGCGGCGGGCTGCAAAGCGAGAGGTCGCCCGTTCGATTCCGCGCGTCGAAGAGAATTTCTGAATTATTTTTCTTTGTGGCTTTTCTATATATATATACATACTTATACATATACGGTGAATGACGGCGACGGGGACTGACATTTTCCAGCCGAAACTGTCCATATAATTGCTATCGCAATAAAACAAAAACGCATACTGTGACTATTATTTACTAAGTGCAGTCTACATTTATGAAATCTCTTAATCAGAAATATGATACTTTTGCTTTGGAAACCAGATAATAAAATTCGTAAAGGTTTGAACTAAATCACTAATCATAATTTCATGAGGCATGGCGAAGCTGTTACGCAAAGCATTCGACCCACCCTACAGTCGATAATAACTCGGCCAGGTGGGATGTGGCCCTCCGTAGCCACCTTCTGGCTGAACAACTCTGGGCTGTCCAGCAGGCTCACGATGCGGCCGAGAGGCTTGTCCTTCCGGTCCCTACGTGTTAGCGGCCCGCTACGTGTTGAGACGCGCCCTGCAGGACCTCAATAAAGTTTACCATACCATACCACACGAAACACGTAAAATGTCCTGTAATGTGTTTTGTCATTGAACGAAACGTGCTGTCTCTTCTCATGAAAGCGAAAGAGCACAAGCAGCCAGGGAAACATTCACGAAAATTTACGCCATTTACGCCTATATCCTTGATTAATTCGAGCGCAGTCAACAACGGTGCTGTAGTATTCCGAATAATTTTCAGCAGCAAGACTCTTTGACGGAAGTGTTTCCTTCAAGAAAATTTATTTGAAGATAAGTAACCCTTCTCTCTGTGTGTGTGCCAGCATAAAAAATCCCTGTATTGCATTAGTATAGTTTACCTTCACCCTTAAAGTTAAATGCCAGAATGACTAAAAGCGAAGGAAGATGGACCCCCTTTATTATACATCATGCCAAGATGTTATAGAGTATGCGCGTTAAGTTATCGCAGACGAGCGACGGCCTCTACCACATGTGCATGGCCGGTTCTTTGCAAAATCACGCACCACCAGTAACCATTATGGAGGACTGGAGTCATTTGACGTTGTTATTTTGCTTTGAAGCCAAGTAACGACATCCTGCGATGAGCTGAATGCCGTACGCGGCGAGCTGCTTGTTCTGTCAATATTCCGATAATGTGGCTAATTATGTTCCCATCAGAGTTCGTTCTGTATCGCTTTTGCCATGCGAGTACAGTTCCCTTTATTTCTTCTTAGTATATCAACAACATTCAGATGAACAGTAAATTAGTACTGCATAAAGGACTCAACGGGAGAAGACGCGATAAAGCTTTCGTCAAACAAAAAAAAACGTATAAACTTTTCATATAAGAATCAGGATGAATGCTTTAAAGCAATGCATTGGCACACACATTTACAACGTAGAAAGCAAACGAGATGCATAGCTAGGAAATATTGATGAGGAGAAGGGGGGCCGGCGTTGAAAGAAAAAGCATGTTGACCGACTCCCTGGAATGCACGAAAAAGCAGCACCACTGAAAATGACGAACTCGTGATGTCTCGGGAACTCGGGCATGTTTTTGCCACTGGGTCGATGGCGGACATGAATATTAATTGCGCGTAGGAAGTGTTTACCGCTGCGCGCACTTTGAATGCAGTGCACTTTATTGCAGACTCGCTGTTGCATGGCCGAAATAAAATGGCAGCAAAATAAAAGCGAGAACACGTCCGGCCGGGCTGGGCAAAGATACTTTGAAATTGTATCGCGATGCGATACAAGACACTGAAGCAAAAAGTATTGGAGATACAGATACAAGATACTGCCGCAATAATTGTATCCGATACGATACTTGGCAATTGTATCTTAAGATACTTCGATACATTCTCAAATTTGTTAATATACATCCATATAATGTAGCAGCAAATGCGTATACACGAGAATGTATGATTGAACATTTCCGGGCTGACCTATTTTGTTTCACTTGAATGAAATGTCTGTTAGTATCTTAAAAGTTTCGCCCTTCTTGCTCAAAGTACATTAGTTTCCTTCCAAAACAACTTATTGGGGCTTGTTTTAGCTTCTTCACAGGACAACTCTTTATACATTTCGCTGACAGCGGTTCTTGCTTGTCATTTTTGCAATTGATGGGAGTCGCTGCTCAGCTTGCCGACCAGCTAGCGGGTTGCCATATAATACAATTCCGTCAATAAGAAACCTTCGCACGGCGGCGCAAATACCGGCCGGTGTGGACTTTTACCTTGTCCGTAAAAGACAGTTTGCACAATACCATATATCCGGACAGGTGTACAGCAGCAGCAACGCTGTAGCGATTTTTTTTTTTGGGGGGGGGGGGGGTAGGGGGAGGGACGCATGGTGTATACGGGGTTTGAGAGCGTTCGCTAGCGGCCCAGCCTGCACACATGGCCGTCTCCGTCCCATTTGTTCTTATTTTCTAAATAAGTATGTTCGTGAGCTACACAGACATATGACTGGTCTCAAGCATTTCTTTCGTGAGGACCATGTGATCACCATGTGCCGAGACATTACGTGGAACAAAGACTATATTTCAATCCGCGTGCAGATTTCACTCGTTGTGTACATCGGTATCGATTTTCTCGAATCCTGACTCCAAATCCCCTTCAGAAATGACCTATATATGAGATATTGGAAAGGCTTTCTTTCACATGGCAACGTCATTTTGTTCAAACTCTCTCCGACCCCACCATCATCACTGTCCCGGCCCTTGGAGCTAAATTTTGCGACTGCGGCCCGCCGACTATAAGCTGAGTTTGAGACCCCTATTGTATACGTAGATGACGTAAAACTGCAATGAATTTCCATGTTCTACTTAGCTGCTGGCGTAAGGGATTCTTTGTTAATATACTCACTAACGTAGAATATTTTAGCAATTTTTCTTCAACGAAAGAACATGTGCAACACAGAAATTTCTCAGACGTATTGTATAGTTGCACAAAGCGTCGCAGGACACCGCCGCTATTCGCGCTATTGCCGCTTATAGCTTCCATTACATGGCGATTAGTAATACGAAAAATATTTAAGGAGGCCTAAGACAAGAAAACAAATATAAGTAAAATAGATAGGTGGTTGTGTATCAAACATTCACATTGAATGAGTACAGAAACACGATACAGACGGCGCCCTTAACATCTATGATCACGAAGTATCGTCAACTTACCTGATGAAACAATAGAAAATTCAGTACCTCTGGAGAATTGCCTGAAACTACATGTTGGGACGCTCACGAGTAAAACGGAACATTCAGTAAAACAAGGTTTCTCGAATCCCCTTCCTAACAACTTTAAGATGGCTCCTAATGATTTCCGTTATTATAATGAAAACTCAATTTCGCTATTTTCTTAAGCGGTAAGCAGAATATTTTGTATTGTATACTCAAGGCACGCCCACATAAGAATATATTTCTTTTCAAAATCGCCTTGGCAACGTGTAAATCTGTAAACAGTAGTAGAAATAAAGCAGACAGTTAGAAGAATAAAGCAGAAATCTTATTTTGGGAGCGCGTTACAAAAGACATACTGCAGTGACCAGACCGGAAAAACAGTGCAGCGACCTAGGTAATGTATGTGATGCAAAATGACAGCTAAGAAAGCACTTGCTCTAATAATCAAATTATGATTTCATAAATTCTTTGAATAAATGTAGATGAAAGTGAAGAATACGGTACGCCAAGATATTTTCTCTTAGGTAAAAGCTTGCTCTATCAGATCTAGCATCAGTACAAGTGGTGCTAAAGTTGTTAGAATCTTATTTCTATATAAGTTAATTCATTGCATGCAAGTCGAACTTACATCCACGAGATCCTTCAAATCGCTGATATGTAAAATCCACGCGACGCAAAGCAACCCCATTCTTGCACGCATCACATTTCGTTACGGAGCAAGAAGCAAGAGAATCTTCAATAGAGAGTTTTAGTGCCGGGGCCCCCAAGCGGCCCGCCTACGCACTCTCTTGCGTTCCTCTGTACTCCCAGCCGCATCCACGGAGAATACAAAGGAACGCAAGGGCCTACGTACCCAAGGCGCTTTGGGGCGGCGGCACTAAAACTCCCTAGTAACGACACTGTAACATCAGAATTTGCGCGACAGACGCCGCACGCAGTGGAGTGCGCGGTGCAAGACAGTGGCTAAGAGCAAGTGTCGCGGTATTGGAGCAACTAAAACGAAAAGAAATCGAGAGAACAAAAGATACGTGGGCTGGGCGTAGATGTCCGCGCGCTTGTATTCCTGATCTTCGACCCTCACTGGATGACTCTGGCGTAAAAATAAAATAACGTCACTGCCCTTAGACTTATTCAGATGGCTTAGTGGCACCAGTACCAGCGTGAGAATCGGAGCTTGGCCAGCGATTATTGTTTCGCGTGGTTGTGTTGCAATAGAAGTATCTTGTATCTTAAGATACCCGACACATTATCGAATGTCTCGGAAATACAGATACAGATACTCGTCTTTCGGACGTATCGCGATACAGATACAAGATACCCATAGAGTATCTAAGATAGTATCTAAGATACATGTATCTTCGATACTGCCCAGCGCTGACATCAGGACAGTACAGTGAATGACATGGCACCGGTACAGAGTGATGGCTGTTCTTTACTGTTCTCCTCGACATGTAGCAATGGGAAATGAATTCTTCTCAGCAGATGAGTTGTAAATTCCAATACAAGATCGCTTTTGTTACTCGCGATTGGCCCTGCACTTGTGTAGCCTAATTAGTGTCGCCTTTTGTCTGAAGCATCTTATTCACTACATGGGCCGCGGAGATAACAACAAATCACTAACGCGATAGCGCTAAAGAGCTCGTTTCGCAGATATTGTGGTGTCGGCGTAAGCGTCGTTGTCGGTGTCATTGGTTGTGAGCCGAAAAATCAAGAAAGATGCAAATAAAAATCTTCGATTTGAGTGAGAATCAAAACCAAGCCTTCTGCGTGGCAAGCAGGTGTTCTACCACAAAGCCAGGCAATTTTTTCTTCTTTATTACATGGAAGGAATCCGTTGTACTGTTATTGATACTATAAAAATAATAATCAGGCATATTTAAACACAAATAAAACACAGGAAACCAGCCTAGCGCATCACTAGAACGTTCATATATCCCGCGTATTTGAAAAATTTGTTCGTGGAATATTTACCTATGATCTAATCTTTCTTATTGGTGTGCATATTCTCTGGAGAGCAAGACTGATTGACAGAAATTCTGAGCCTCCGCGGTCAACAACAGCCACGCGATTGCTTTAAACAGCTCCAGAAAAACAAAAACACTATATGAATGTCATGTAGTGGGCGAAGTCTTTTTAACGCACGTAATATTGCGCGGCCGAAGCGTAGAATCGCTTCAGGCGTCAAAACACGTGAATTGCACAAGGAGCGGGTGTTTTGAAGGTCCACCCATTACAATGCGCACAGGCATATTAAATCGCCATCACCAGCAGCAAAAGCATAAACAAAGTGAGCAGCAGCGTAGGTTCGCGTGTTGCCTACGGGCGCATAGTGGGCCCTTCACTGATTCGCAAAAGGAAGAATTATGGTGCAGTGGGCACTTCGCATATGTACTTGCAGTAGGCATTCCAGGATAGCTTGAAAATGCCAATTTTACGCGCACAGACGTTCGTTTCCTTGCGGCACGGTTAAGGCATGCACCAAGAACCGAAGCGAGGCTGGCAATTGAGAAGGCGATGCGCAAGGGGCCCGATTTCGCTATCGCGTTTTACTCTTGAAGGCCAAGCTCAAGCGTCCTCCAAGTTTTTGTCATTGGTTTTGAAATTCTGACATATATTATGTAACGACACCTAGGAATCACGAATCCAATACGGTCGCCATTACTGTTTATTTCCGTTCTTCTTTTTCGCCCTCTAAGAACTGTACCCTTGCGTCTTCTTTTCCATCTTCTTCCTTACACTCCCCCCGTAGTTTGTCGTCACCCCTCCTGGGGTGATACCGAAGTACGTTGCTTGTAGCGGCGAATTCAAGCTGTCCGTCATTGAGGTAGCCAGTGGTCTTTAGCACACCTTGCTATACCGATATTTTTAGGAGTTTAAACGGTCCAAGAATTCTTGTGTCGCTACCGGGTAGACCCTTCCGCACGAGCACAAGATCATTCAGTCCAATATCCGGCTTGTGTCCTTGGTGCCGCTTGTCGAATTGGAGTTTCATCGCCTTTCGGTATCTCCTTTGTTCCTGGTTGGTTTTTCGGTGTTCAAACAATTGCAGTTCATCATAGATTTTAAGTTCTTTGTCGGCTGGCAGTATTGGCACTTCGCCATAGGCAGCAAAATGAGGGCTGCAGTCAAGACTCGTAGTGTGTGTTCTGTTGTGGTGAGCCACAGCCGCTTCTAGGCAGCACTTCCATCCGCCTTTAAACGTTGGGTACATGGGCATGCATTGCTTGATGTCACGTATAACCCTTCCCGCCATTCCATTGGCCTGCGGGTGAAATGGAGTGCAACGGCGGTAAAGGTAGTCAGCAGGCGATCATCATGTGTGGTAACTTGTCCATCCCAATAAAGATTCAAATGCAATTCTTGCATTACCGGGCGGGACAAAAGAAGTTGATACTTCACTCCGTGAAGGGCCAGTGCTTTTACAGTCGTACTCTTGCCCTGACACGTAGTCAAGATCTCTGTCCATTCATCATGCAGTTGTTTCCTGCCACTATAACCATACACGATGAGGGGACAATCTTTTCTTATAGTTAGCTGAGGAATCGTGTCCTTGTTAATGACAGTGATTGACGCTCCACTGTCAACTAGAGCTTTCAGATCCTTCCCATTTACTTGCGCAGCCACGTATATTAGCTTGGCGCGGTCCGTGAGAAAAATCCTTTCGTATGCTTGGGACGAAGGGTCGTCAGAACATACTTTGGTAAATTTCCTTTTCTTCGTCTGCCTTGTGTTTTACGTAGACGGCTCGGGTTCGCTGAATGGGTCTGGCCATCCAGGTGCTGGAAACATTTCAGCGGTGGTCACTTCTCTTCCCGAAGACTTTCGCTGTTGAACGAACAACAGCTTCATAATATGCAGTAGCTCCTCAGGCGTTCGTGGTGTTCCAAGGCGAACATGGCGCTGCATGCATTCAGGAAATCCCAACGTGATGAGGCACACAAGTGACTAGTCGGAGAGTGCAGAGTCCGCCGCATGCAATAGCCTCCACTTCTCAAAAAAGTAGTTCGTAACAGGACCAGAGAGGTACCTCAAGGCTATTGCACGGTCCCAACTTCGAATCTTGCTTTCACAGAATGCCGCTAGAAAGCTCTGCCTCCAGTCCGCCCAAGGATGTCCTGCCTTCTCTGTTGCTCGGATGTCATGCCAGGTCTTCGCAACGCCTCCCAGGTAGAATCGCATGTGCATTATTTCGTCGCGATCGTAATTCCAAAAATTTTGATCGCATGCGTATTCGTAGAAGTCAAGCCATGCCTGAGCACTCATTGATGATGATCCATCGTAGATCTCTGGCTTAGTTACCTCCAAGGGTGGTTTCAGAGATCGGTCAACTCCTGTCTGCATTATAAGCTCCAACAGATGTTGTTGCAGCTTGCTATTTTCTTCCTGCAACTTGATTATATCTTGGAAAATATCTTTGCCTCTTAACGGGCTGTCTGTTTCAGCAATCTCCTCTTTTGTCAGTCCTGCTTCGTGTAGTCTATCTTCACTATGGAGCCGACCAGTATGCGCGATGGCCGCTTTAAATTCCTCGCGATTCACATCTTCTTTCGAGAATTTGACGATACGTATGTCGCCGAACAGTCAGAGCTCACGCGAACAGATCGACTTTCCTCTTAGACGCAGCATGCAACGCTCACCGTCTTGACACATCTTGCAGCGACGTCGACGCGCATGGTCGTCGGAAAATCGGAGCTGTTCAGGCGCGCCCAGGATCCTGCAATAGACTGCGCCAAAATTGTAACGACACCGAGTAATCACGAATCCTATACAGTCGCCATTACTGTTTATTTCCGTTCTTGTTTTTCGCCCTCTAAGAACTGAACCCTTGCGTCTTCTTTTCCATCTTCTTCCTTACATATTATTTGAAACTCTTCCCTCTCAAACGTAAAGCACTTGAAAAGAATATATATATATATATTTAGGCACCCTTCATGTTGGCTTCGGAGTCTTTAGTGGCGCTATATATTTCCTTTTCTTGTACATCAATGTACAGTCAGCGTCAAAAGTTTAAGGACCACGAGAGTTTAAATAAAAGCTAGATATTTGTGCTGAGCTCAGCCGGCTGCCTTGAATTTATATTTCTGGCCAGTTCTAAAATTCGCTAACAGCATGTACTATGGAGTTCGACCGAATACAGTAACAAATCACTGAGAAATTTAGACGTTTTTTTTTAATCTAGTGGTAGGTAAACTTTTGATGCCGACTCCACTTGTCTAAAATTTTTCCTTCCCTTTGAATGCCTGTAGAAGAGTCAGGAAATTAATATGAATGTCGCATATGTCCCATTTACACGATAAAAAGAAACTGAAGGACGCGGTTGTGCCGCCGGGTGGTTTTCGTACGGTCAGGATGTCCATCATTCATATAAAAAAAAAGTTTAACGCTTCTCTCTCAGACTACGCGCGTGCTTCATCATCACATAAACTATGGAGGATGACGTAAATATGGCAGCGTCGCGTTATATTTGCGTCACGTCACCTAGGCATAGAATCATATTGCTTTACAGGCGTTTCATTCTTCTGTCCCGATAGTGCTGACGTACGGAGAATTTGACACGCAGCTCCTAAGCGGAGATATCATATTCGGGCCAGCACGGAAGCAGCATGCAGGCCAGGACTCTCAATTACGTGTAATAAGTAATAAACTAGGAAATCGGATACAAGCCCCAGGATAATAATCTCTCTTCAGCCCGGCATTGGAAGACACGCATGAACGCTTACATACTAAGTATAGAAGGGCAAAATGAATAATAGAGACAAGTCGTTGGGCGTCAAGCAAATAATAGTAGGAAACGCTGCCAGCAGCAGTGTTCATCTAGGAGCGAAGGCCGAGCTCGCAAGCATGGAGGCGAGCCCTGTCAATCCCTGACCCGTCTTTTGCCCACACCCTAACTACTTATATGCGTTTTTATGCGGTTCTCAAAGCGGCGCTGTAAGTATAAAAGCAACCGAAAGAAAAAAGTGAAATATTCGCAAACGCACCTGGGGATGCCCCTTTTGCAGATAATTCTTCTCCTGCTGCCGGATATTCTTGTAACATATATGAGACCAAAATCCCATATGTCCGAAGGAAACAAACACTGTGTATTTCTTAAAATACGCCGACAGTTTTAATGGTATGTTGAATACCTCGGGAATCCCTTGGTGTACCGTACACTCATCCATATTTTCGGGATGGTTGAATGCTCTCACATAGTACAGTACATATAGTCCTCTAAATCACCAACAATTTTTCCAAGCACACAATCTATAGCATGCACGCTTTACTAGCTCGCAGTGACTAGCAGTGAATTTGACAAGCTATACTTTTCTGTCTTCTTTTTGCATTAACGCAGGGAGTGTTAATAAAAGATAACGCAGCTGCTGAGTCAACTAGTACTGTGTAATGTGATTTACAGCTCATATCAACCCACAAATCTAGTACATTTGTTTTTTTGTGTCTGCCAGCTTTAGGAATGGAGAGAAGGAAAGTATTTGTTTTGTCTCGTTTACCTGTTTTCTTTTCAATGAAAAAATATGCGTTCGTAAATGCAACGCTCAAACATTAACGATAGAGAACCGTACCTTCACGTCACGAAAAGCTAGGCCACAGCCGCAGTCGTAAAAATCGATTGAGAGCATGTGACCAATGGTGAACGTATCGAGGTGTGTGCCTTTTCTCCAACATCATGCGGTGTGCTACATCGCTTTGGCGTTGACTTGTGTCCAACCGTCGTGAATAAAAACAGGGTATGTCCTCTGGTGTGCTCGCCGGAGATGTCGCAATGACTCAACAGCAGCTGAGACTGGAGAAAAGCGTCACCACGTTATCAAGAGAAAGATTCATTCGTAAATCGGCACGTCCTTACCGCACACTGCTAATATGGATTATTTATCACATGAGCACAAATGAATTGTAGGCTATTATTCAAATGAAATACTTTGTTACGGAAAAAAATGAACGCTCATTGCAGATTGTTCTGTCTCGGGTCTATGATACACTGAAAGCTTCACTTCTAAGCGCTATATAATGTATCATTTTCCTGTAAAAATGTAAACAAAGAAATGAAGGAAAGACGAAGCAACCTAAAGCGCACCTAGGAATTGAAACACGCGGCATACATCTCCTCTAAGCATATTTTTTCGCAAGCTAACTTAACTGGCCGATTTCTTTGGCGCAGGGGGTGCACCTGGGATGTTTTGTAACACCTTCAGAATTTGGCAAAGGCGCCCGAAAGGTGCGTAATATTAAACTGTTCAATACAGGCTCACACATAAGTGGCGCAGAATAACGTGAACATAATATGTTACTAGATAATCAAATATGGAAAAGTGCTTTTAACATCCAAACTGCACACTCCTTGTCGAAAGCGAAGTGGCACAGATTATTGCGGCTTCACAAGGCTATCATTAATGATTCAGTTTAATGCCTTCTTTTCTCAAACAGACGAACCGGATTGGGTTAACTGTTGCATTCCTACTTCTTAAATCTCTCTCCCTTCAACCCTCTTATTCTTCGCAAATGAAGATTCTTCCTTCTGTTGCACGTGACACTGGAGTGAGTACTTGCGACATGAGACAGCACGGTTTGTTTATTTACAGTTTCGCGAGTTTTTTTTTCGTCTTGTCTCGTTCACTGAAATTTCTTAGCGCGTGCCCTTTCATTGCGGGGTCAGGAGAGAGAGCAGCATAATTCGTTCGCCTTTCGGAGGGCGGGGTAAACGGTTCTCCCGCGTGTGCCAGTGCATTCCAGCAGAAGGTCGGCAACAGCTCCGTCAGTCAGTTAATTTCTCGCCGATGGTGAAGAGTTGTATGCCGCAATGACATGCAATTGTACATGTGCATTCTTTACAATTGCATTCTATGTTGCATTCTGTACATTACTTTCTTCATTGCATTCTATAAAATTGCATTCTTTACCAAGGAGTGGCAGCCTTGGAAAAAGAAAGAAGAAAGGTTTGGAGTGCATTATTCTGGAAGCCCTGCCTGGGTATTTAAAATATTTATAAAGATCACGAACATGCCAAAGCAGCACTTAATTTCGTATATGTGGATTACAGAACACTTTTAGATGCTTGAAAGTGATCTTACTCTTCCTGCGAATACACCTTGAAACTGAAGCATTTGTGCCCATCATTCTGACGGTGCTTGGATGTCAGGAACATTTCCTTTTTAACTAGGTCGGCACCTGGTTTGTCTTTGTCGCCATTTGTCGGGGTATTCAACGTCAGCAACGACAAGGACAGGCGCTGCCGGTTAGCACTGATCAAGGTATGCGACCTGGCTAGGATAGTTTGTCTGTGTTTGTAGCTGTGTACGTTTGCCACCTCAGTCCCCGCATTTTGTCTGCCTGTGCACTGTTATACATCTTGCCACTGATCAAGCAAGAGTGGCTTGCGAGGCTTGTCACGTAAACCAACTCTATCTCTGTCACCATCCATCCACAACAGGGTGCTTCGAGGCGATAGAAGTCCTGGCTCTGACCCGAATCCTTATGTCCCTCCTCCATTACCTGTATGTAATAATGCGCAGCCATGTGCAGAGGTGCAGCAAGCGGCCCGTTACAGTGGCGCATTCACGCACTATATACACACACTACGAAGTGTCTACAGGCCTCTTAGTCGGATTAATACGCGCTTTGTGACATTCGGCCAATAATTTTCACCACACCCCTTTTGTGTTCGCGCCAATACTCGCCCTCTTCCAAACCACCAAACAAACGTTTAGCAATCACCCTAAGTGAGATGCGGCATACACGTGCGAATAACCCCCCTCCCTCCTGCACACTAGCTACTAGACAGTGGCCCTGGGCCTTAGCTACCAGCTACCTGTCCGTGTCCCGCTGCATTTGTCCTTGACAGACTGTCTTTGGTGTTTTCTTCGTGATTATGGTTTTTGATTTTCGGAAAACAAGGCTTAAATATAAGACATTCACCCGCGGTGTTGATCCCCCGCTGGTCAGTCGATCGGCGCCACATAATGTTAAACGCGCCTGCAACAATACATCACGCCTTCTTAAGAGGGCGATAGAAGAAAGCAAAAAAAATTGTTGACCTCCTGAACAAACTTTAAAACCTATCTCTCTCTCTCTCTCTCTACATATATATATATATATATATATATATATATATATATATATATATATATATATATATATATATATATATATATATATATATATATATATATATATATATATATATATCCGCATTTACTCGCATATTGACACTTCTGGCTAATTCCGACTAGTATAGGTTAGAGTCGCTTACTGTTTGATATGTGCTCCAAAAAAGTGTAATCAAATATTATATATCTGTACGATATACGTACGCCGCTTCATTGCACTTTACGGCCGTTCCCGTTGGAAGAACGCTTCGCAATTTTTTCCCAATAAGAGTGTCTTCCTAGGCACATCATACCGAGATGCAGTAAATATGTGTTATGTGCCATGTCCAATATCTGATTTCTGACCAAAATAAACAACAAGTCTGCAACATGTAAACAAACTACACTATTTCTTTCGATACCTGTTTCACCTTTCGGCTTCTAGATTTGCATCCTGTTTCTAGCACGGGGCTCTTAATTCGCTTACAATTTTTTTTTATTTCTGCTGTATTAACTCGAAATACGACACGACAACTGCAAAGCGACTATACAGTTCAACATTCTCTTCGTTCCATCTCAATAGAGTTTGACAATTTCGCCTTTTTTTCTACTGAGTACGTTTCGAAGTTAGAATTGAGCATGAGTGCACAGCCCAATAACTTCCGCTCAATGTTCGTAGCTTCGCCATGTTGGGCTACGCAGGAACATTTGTTTTGGTTTTACATGCTTAGACTGTGGATACCGTATATTCTGTGAGGATCGAGTCACTGACCGTGACACCGCTTGCCATGTCCTCTAAGCAATAATGAAGAAAATATTTGAAACGAGTAAAACCTAACCTATCTGCACGACTGGAAGGTCCGAAGACACAATTACTCTAGATTTACCGAGCTAGAGCAGATGCGGTTGTTGACCGCGAGGCTTGTGAGGGGGATTTAGGCGAGCATGTGAAAAACCGACGACATTACTCTCTGACAATGTTCCGGATTTCTCCAAAGGTATCCGGCCTTAAAGGCTCGCCAATCACGGTGCTTGGCTCATTAAACGGAAACCCGTGCTTGCTACACCGCTACCGGCGTGTTGCAACATCCCGTCTACCGACACCGCCACACGCCTATTTATAAATGGTGCGGCGAACCACTTGCTCTCAATAAGAATACAAGACGGGGTCAAATAAAAAGAGAACTTTCGTTCACAGGCGATGCTGTTGTGTAAGATGAGAAGCCGCCTTTCGCTTAACCTTGAACGCGTTCATTCTTTCTCTAGGAAGATCACGACTTATATAAAGAGCTAAATGTATTTACATTAGATGGAAAGGTGAAGAAAATAAATAGCTTACGTTATGCGAATATATTTTGTTGCAAGGCAATAGCTGAGAGGAATGGGTGAATGACTGTGCTCTAGCACGCTGCTCGGATAATGACCGACGAAATGATGATGCTGCGGTGAAAGAAAAAAATCGGGAAGTTTGCACTAAGTCGCCCAAAGCTTGGCACAGCGAAGCACTGGCCCGTCGCTCGACGGACAGGTTCGGCTTCGAAATGAGCGGCTTCCTCCTCGGGAGTACGCACAATCTTGGGACGCCCCATGGTTGTCTCGGCAGGATCGTACACACCCAGGCCCCGCAGAGCGGAGGTTGCGCGCGATGTCTCCGTCGGTGAGCGTGGCTTAGATACCGCATATGCACGGCTTGGTCAGGTGGTGCGGTATGTGATCGCAATGCTTGCTTCCTCTTTCTTTCTATCTTATTTTCGCTCTCTTTGCGCCCATGACCTGCCATGAAACGCTATGAGCGGCGTCTTCATCAGTCGCTATGTGCGGCCTTCCATGACGTCACACCGGCAGTTCTGTTTGCGTCGATGGCTTTAAACTGCCATCGGACACTATGCGCGGCGGTCTCCATCGCATAGCGCGTGCTGAGCGCTTAGCTCGGCACTTACTACGCAACGGCGCGGCGAGTTTCTTGCAACACCAATGCCGTATTTAGGGTTTGACTAAGGGCTTCGCTGTTGAAAAAGAACAGCGCGGAAGGCAGAGAAGACAGAAGCTGGTTGGGTGAGGTGTCACGTACAGTTGCACGGGCTATCCGAAATTTCGAAGAAATCATCCGGGCTGCAGTACTACTACAAAGCTTTGGCATGGGTGTATTTTGCCACACACGCTCCTTTCTTTGTATGTTTTCTGTTACCGGCCCATTGCACGTGTAGCTGCTGACTTGCGCAAACCGCGCCAGAATGTCTGAGAACATTCGAGATTATTTTAGGATCGTCTGTTATGCTTGAGTACTAGCTTGAGCGTCCAAACGCGAACAGATGAGTTCATTCTCGAACTAACGCGGCACCAGTGGTAAGGCTTGTGTGTTCGATGCCGCATGTGTAAATGCCGAAACGCCTTGCCCCGGTTCAGTTTCGTCGACGGCCGACGCTCTGTTCGCCGCTATCAGAGTACAGTGTGTACTGTTGTAGTTTGACTTTCTGTTTCCCGGCCACAAGTTCGGCCAAATAAAGAGTTTCATCTTGGACACGCCGACTGCTGCCTTTGTCGACGTCACGACCAGTGACAATATATGCAGGTATTGCGTGAAGAAAAGAACACCTGCAACACAGTAGCCAAGGAGACGCCGTGAGATGACCGATAAAGGTTTACGGCATATTAAACACTCGAGATGATGCTTAATGGTTCTCAAATACAGCTGTACAAAGTTCTTTTAATTTTGTTTAACATGGTTTATATCAGTATACGGGTCGCTGCATGATGCTGGAAAGCGAAAATTGCGTCAATATAAAGCAGTACCGAGCGGTTGGGGACTGCACAATAAAGGCGGCACAAACCAAGTATGGGCTGCATGGTTTCAGGCGCCAACACAGAACCCAACAGTTATGACGACCAGGATTCCTTGACTTATATGCATTCTTTTTATTTGGGCAGAAGTAGCTGTCCCGCGACAGCTTTAGCCCTCTTACACTGCATGGCTTTCTTGTGGCCAGATTTCGCGCATTTACAATAATAATGGCTTGTTTTCCTTCAAACTAAATGACTTCCGTGAGTTTTAACGCAGATGCAGCTTGTGCTGTTCGCCCTTCAGATGGCGTTTATTTGAAAATTTGGCACTGCACTCGAAAGGAATTAGGAAATTCAGAATATATAGAAAATTGAGTGTGATACCGGGAAGCACAGAGCTGAACGCAAGACTTGAACAGTAGTCAAGTTTAATAATTGAAAGGGAAGCCACCGAATAGAAAAAGAACGCCATAATAGCGTAATTTGCGACGTTATAGTATTACCAAAACGCTTTATATAAGTATTCGTAATATATCTCACAATAAGGCAAGACTATCCTTCTGCAAGAAAACCATATGGCAGGAAAACACGTGTATTACAATG
Organism: Rhipicephalus sanguineus; assembly: GCF_013339695.2. NCBI lineage: Eukaryota > Metazoa > Arthropoda > Arachnida > Ixodida > Ixodidae > Rhipicephalus > Rhipicephalus sanguineus. Next base: position 62,115,400 of record NC_051180.1, on the reverse strand, counting down.
TTATACCAGTTTATGCATCTAGTACTGAAGCCGGGAATTTTTTTCGCTGCATAGATGGCACAGATATGAGAGGAGGCGTTTTGACGTTGCGGGCAACGCGCTTGATAAATGGGCGCCGAGAAAAGGCGTCACTAATTAGCTCTTAAGAGAGCGCTAATTGCGGATGCAGCCGGCGGCATCGCGACCAAGGAGACTAGATGAAAATGAGAAGGAGGAAGATGAAGAAGGCTTCCGGATGTCATCGTTAGTTAGGAACAACGATGGCTGCAGCACAAGAGCAGAACTCTATATATAATGTGTAGGGTACTGAATGCTTACCGTGCTGTGTGCGTTTTTGCAATCTCACCATTTTTTTATTCCTTGAGACTACAGCTATTTTTAATAGTGCCTGCTCTAGATATAGTTGCAAAGATGCTGCTTGTACGATTGACTAAACATGGCTGCAAGCTATGCGCCAGAGATGTTGCACCAAACAGCGACAATAAATTAACGCTATATTAGACGATACAGACGCACCGGTCTTAAAGGGATGCTATAGAGCAAAACGATTTTTCTCGTATTAGTAAACTACTCTTCCACGACGCCAAAAACACCATGCTTGCTGCGAGAAGACGCTTAGTAAGCGAGAAATCGCGCAAAAAGAAAATGTGGGTGGAGACGCCATCCTTAAATTTCCGCACCATTCGCCGTGACATCACACATTTTGACGGCGCCTACTAGGGCCGTCAAATGAAGTACACTGTCCTCTGAGGGGGCCGTAGAGTTAACATAGCAAGTTTGAGGAAATTTTGTTGAGCCAATGGCGCCAAAATACGATAAGTACACTTTGAAATCCATGACGTCACGCGTGGAGATTATGGAGCGAAATTTAAAAATAAAACATTCAACTTCATTTTCTCCTTTATAATACACCTATGATGGTGAAATTAACGACATTATACATTATAGTTCTGAAAGTAAAATTTATCAATCTAAACCGATTCTCTGTTTCTCTTTAGTGTCCCTTTAACACGCAACATAATTGAATCAACTTCGTATAGGATTCGATAATGTGTGTACATGGCGGCGGTTCTTTCTATCAGAACTGCTTTCTATAAGAAGAATGGTATCTTACATTCTACTATTGGAGCACGACAGCTGTACCTGTCATGCTCTGTAAGACATTACAGAATACTATAGCATAGTGTACGATACCACGCTATTTGATATTGTAAAATTCAGTTTTCTTTTTCTTTAACTTGGAGCCTAACTGCTATAGCTGCAGTGCTTGAAGTTTTAAAAAAATGAAGCCGCTTTTTTTGCGTACGAAACTACCATTTTTTGAAGTAACGACCTCGAGAAATAAACATATTTTCGTATTTTGGGTAAATGATGTTTGTAATAGTATCTTTAACTTTCTTTTATTTTACACATTACAGTAAACCTGTGAACGGTTGCTTCAAGAGCACATAAAAAAATCAAGTGACATTAATTAGCTCCGAGGTATCGTTTGAACGGCTTTCTTTCTTTTCCGCATTTGACAATTGTCGTACCGGCTGCCCATGTGATCAAGTAAAGTTTATTATAAAACAATGGGACATAGAACATTGATATTAAAATCATAACAATGCTCCATCTGACAACAAACACCTTTACAAATATGCCTTACTACCCGTCGGGGCGGCTTAATATTTGTGAGATTGCGCTGCTACGTACTGGGCGTAAATTCAATTCCCAGCCACGGTGATTGCATTTTGATGAGGGCGAAAAAGAAACGTGTCTTGCGAGCTACGCATGATGGAAAGTTGAACGCTTCCTAACCTATGAAACGTTACCCGCAGTATAATAATAAACCCTCAGGCGGAGGATATAATATGACAGAGCAGGAAGAATGAAGGCTGAAGAAATAGTAAGCAATTGTAAGCCTAAATTTCTGTAGCCTCCGAGACCCAGCGGAAAGATATGATGATATATTTCACTGTAATTACTTGCTCAGTAATGAGTTATTCCAATGAATACCTTCCCCCTCTTAGGCTACCATGATCTCAATAATTTTAAACATTCAACCCACAATTCACTAAGGAGCTTCAATGTAGCTTTACATGAGTAGCTCATCCCACAGTAGAGTTCAGTCGAGATGCGTTGACTCTAATGCCGCACCAACGTCAGTGATGCTGTGAAAATTAGATGTGCCTGATACCCGTGTCACACGGCCGTTTCGAAGGCCATTGACTCAACGGGGATGCACGCGCTGCAACATGGGCAGTTTCGAAGGTCATTGAGTCAGTGGCCCATCGAGTCGACGGAGCACTCCACAACTCCATTGAAACGTCGACGGCCATCGAGCGGCGGAAGCGGAAACAGCGTCACCGCGCCCTCTCGTTCCCAGTGTGCTCGTACTAATGATTAGAAAAGCAAAAATTTAACGAGTATGCATTAAAAGTAGTGTGCATAAGCGTTGTAACTTTTTACTAAAGTATTTGTGTGATTTCACGCTTCTTTCTGTCACCGCATCCATAGTCGTCAGCAAATTGTTCACGAGCAACAGCTCATTCTCGATGGCGTCGGCTTCCTCTTTCGCCGCTTCGATCCCAGCATCAAGCTGCATGATCGCAGCCGCGTAGAACACCATAGCGGTGTTGTCACCTGTTTCACGGTCACTCATGATGGCGGAACAGGCACGTAATGAAACCAATGAAACGAAATGAATACACGCAACCGCAAAACCAGGCGAAACTACGTGGTAAACTTCGCAAACTCGGAAAAGCGGCCGGACGGGTAAAGCGGTTACAACGTAGCCACAGTTTCGCTGTTCAGCAAACTTATAACCAACTATGCCTATAACTAATAATGCACTTATAATTACGTATAAATTTTTTTATATATATCAGAACGAGACAACGCACAAATGTGTGCTTTTAAGCGGATTTATTTTAGTTCACTTGCGACGACATGAAAACGAAAATAAGATTAGCAGCGCCACAAAATGTTTGCGAGAAACACCTGAATCAGTCAACTGCCGTTGAAAACCGCCGTGTGGCAACGCGAGAACTCCATCGAGTTCGATGGAGTTGTAGCGTTTTGATGGCCATCGGCTCAATGGCCTTTTAAACATGACCGTGTGTCACGGGTATGAGTTTACTTAAGCAAATACTTTAGCGTAAGTGCAAGTATAACCGCGGATAACGCGGTAGCGGCACTTCACAAGCGGGTAAATTGTAAAGCCAGTTTCGTATTTCAGTTTTGTTCTTTGACACTGTCATTCTCACTTAAGGTTTTATGAGCCACGGAAAGCTGATTTATTGTTCGCAGCTATTTATAAACCGCTAATGACTGCATAAGTAAAAGCAGAAACAATACTGAGTACAAAGCGGAGATAACAAGAGAAACATGATAGGCCTTATCGGTTTATTGACATGGCGTAAACACTTAGGAAAAGTTTGCCGTCCGAAGTTAGTAACACGTGTTTTTTCCCTTGCTTTGTTTCGCATTTGGCTGAGCGTTTCCTGGAGAACTCTTGATGATGCTGAGTCAGTAGGAATGAGAGATAACGGAGCTAATGGGGCCGAGTTCCGTTTTTGGCATTTTCACTGCACGTCATCCAACTGAGACAAAGGCCGCGTTCAATAAAGAACAAGATAACGCTGTGTTTTACTTGAAAAGAAGAAATGAAGTTCAAGAAAGAAAGGAACATGATCATTTGTATGGTCAATAGGAGTCCTCTAGGGCGTAAAAATTTTATATCGGAAGAAAACGAGGATTTTTTGCCCCATGTTAAAATTCCCGTAGAACTTTTTGTCGGGCTGGTTTGTGCATGTTTAACGGACGGAATAAGGCGCAAACGAGATGAACACAAGAAGTGACATGGACGAACGCCTACCAGCAAATTCACGTCCGAAAGTAAGCTCGTACCCGCACAAAAGCTGTACACGGAATCATAGCAACTCGCTATGCTGGGCTCATTGGTGCATAGCTACTTGAAGGACGTGGCGCAACGTTACGAATGAGAAGGAGGGACACCTCTTTCATTATCTCTTTCTGTCCCTTGCTTCTTCTCATTCGTAAAGCTATGCCACGTCTTTCACGAAAGCTTAGATATTTCAGTGAAAATACATTAGTTGAATGATACCAGTCGAATGCTTAATATTTCTAGCTTATTAGCTCAACGCCACACTCGCTTGTTTTAGAGTTCAGAAAAAAAATCATATGCAGTTAGTACGCAGCGCCTTCTTGCGACTAAGTCACAGAAAAATCACAGGGGCATTTTTGATACATACTCTCGCTGCCATACAGGTACAGCTAAGCTGTCATAAGATAAAAGAAATATTGACACAGTTTGTTACAACTGGGTCAAGTTCGCAGAATGAGTATTTTTCGCGGGGAGAGAGAAAAAAGAGGACAACATTTTACAACAATATTATCTTGGTTTCCAGATCACAACGAGAATTAAGACGACCTATTTACATGCAGGTGAAATGCAAGCCGTGTGCCCTTATCGAATATTATTTACCACCATTTCTCAAACGTCTTCGAGAGTATCTCTAGTGGCGAAAACTGTCGAAAAGGAGCTGGTGTTGCAATACGATAAGTAATCTAGACCATTAAGTCGAGTACTGTACATTCTTCGCAACGAGGGCCATTATTAATGATGACGGGAGCATATGTACGTGCTCATTCACTCAGCAGTTCTGAACGGGAGGTCATTAGGGCACTTAGACAGGGGCCCATATTGCAAAATTGCTCTGAGTTCTCCGAAAGTTACATGCATTGAATTCATCAGCGATCGTTTAGGAGAAGATGCGGGCGTTGTTACGACTGTCCGTGATGTCGTCACTGGCGCCATCTTACCTTCTCTTCTTTCCATTCAGATGATTTCGGTCTGACAAATGATTTCCATCATCTGCGTTGGCAAAAGGTTTACCAACGCCAAGTGCTGCTGTTAATAAATTTTACGAAGTAATACTCACGTGAGTTATCCGAACAAGAATGTCACGACAGAAGAACAGCGATAGCCTAATTGCATTGCGACCTTGGGAGAAATTAGTGTCAGCTGCAGGCAGCGATCAACTCCGCAGTAGTTTGTTTTACCATTAGTCGTGTGTCTGCCATAAGCGCAACGATGCATGTCAATGATGCATCGCCGCATCATATCACAAACAGCTTAGAGAAGTGCTCTTTCCATGTAATCTCGAAGTCATAAAACCATTTGGCGAAAGCCGTTTCATCCTAGCCGATGCAGGGGACATACACAAAGTTTCACCCGTCAACAATTTTTCTGCAAGTGCTGTCGACGTATTCCGCGTTCTCCAAAAACACTTGCCACTGGCCAGCGAGTGAAGGCAATTTAAAACTTAGCAAACACGAAATACTACTGCCTTTCGTATAACAGTCTGGATATACACTTAAGAGAACCGGCTTTCACCTCTATCAGAGTTTTTTTTAAAAAGAAGAAGGCTTGTATATTCTCTCCTCTGCACACATTGCAATAAAGTAAATGATTGTGAGAGCTACTTATTTCAAAATAGGTAAACCTTTATTCGACAAATTAGTGAAAAAGCGGTCTCCTCTCAAGTTCGTTCAAGCTATAGTGTCTTCATACTGGCCACCACTTGGGGCGGCGTCATCATGCGTCTACCTGCGTCTTAACTAACAAACCAGTTGTAGAAAGTGCGCTCTTTACCACTGCGCCTAAAAACGCAAATTGCTAGTGAACATGCCAGGCTCCATGTAGCACAATTAGCCACCACCGAGTATTTCGTGTGCGCAAGCAACGTTCAGTTATATAGGGTAATTCTTTAAGACTGACCTATTTCATTGGGCTGCAGGTTTGTTACAAAATTTCCGATTTTAGTGCGATTTGCGGCAAAACATTCAGGAAGGATGCAAATTTAATGGCCTGTTCTTTTGTTTGATATGCATTGCAAATAAACAATAATAAATAAGAAGTTATGAAAACCGCGAAGTGCTATACAAGGAGGAAGGGCTTGCCCCTATAGAAAGCTAAAAAGCCTGATTGCCATGCCGCTTGCCAAACGGGACTAGCAAAGGTTTTTAGAGGTTACAGAGGTTTATAACCACTAACCCTGCAGCAAATGTTGAAATGACCACCCGAAACGTCAAACTGTTCTGACTTGAACAGTATGCAGTCCCTCATTGTATGGAATTGTGCGGAATGTTGCGGTTTTTGTTATTTCTTTTTTTTCGGCATTGCGTATCAAAAACGAGAAATTTAATGAAACTTCGTCCTTCCTCAATCTGTTGCCGCAAACCGCATTAAAATCGGATAACGTTTAACGAAAATACAGCCCAATGAAATAGGTCACTTCTAAACGAATCACCCTGTATAATGGATAATAGGTGTGGCTTAAAGTGAGAGGCACGAACTGTATTGATGATAGTGAGGCACCTTTGAGTTAGAAGGAAATGATAGTGCTGGGAAAGTGATGCGTTAGGTATCGTGGAAGCGAAGAAAAATGGTCGCAGTGGCACAAGAGATTGAAAGTTTATGCGTGCACTCCCAAAGAAGTACGTGCAAAGTTAGTAATCTTTCACATGGTCGGTCACTACTCATGCCGACGTGACGTTGAAACTGGTGTACAGTGGGCGGTTGCAGACAATCTAGCGCTCACAAATAATATTCTCGCATTCATTTCTGATACATCACATTTTGCGTGGCATCAGCTGGATGAGTTGCACTGCAAGAATATTTCGCACGAATAAAAACCGGTTACTGTGGCACTCCCGACCCAGTCGAAAATAGTTTTTGTCTTTATCAATCACCTCACAGTTTCTTCCATCTCCTTAGCACGTTCCCCTGATAAGTTGCTTGTTTGAGAGATCATGTGCACTATTTTTGCCAGTGGCCTTCAGTTTCGCCAGTCATGGCTGCTATGATTCTAAAGCAGAAGTACCGAGACCAACTGCTGCTCATGCGGCACATCCGCACTTACAATTGCCGAGGTAAAATCTGGCACAATCGCGTAGCGCTTGGACATGGTATAGCAGTCTTTCAGTTCCCATGTCTTACACCCCACTCACTCGATGATTTTTTCACGCTTCAGTTTAAAAGCAAGCGAACGTTCAACTTTGATATTTAGAGATACAGCACCAGTTACTAAAATCAAGGCCTCGATGGACACCCGTCTGGCTGCAGTACTTTGCATTTCTTGGGGCTGTAGTAATTGGCGCTGGAAACACCCATTACTAAATCCAAGAGGAAGGTCGTGTGGCGTGGGAGTTCCAGCGAAAGGACTGTCATTATATTTCGGGAGTAGGGAAGAGAAAGAGGGGCGGAGTTTGGGAGAATGTGTACGAGAAAGGCTACGAGCAAGAGAGCTGAAGTCATTCGTGTTTCGTGTGCCATTGGCCTGTGCTCAAAGCGTCACTCGACAAGTGTTTGCTGCTCGTGGTACAGATACTCTATTCTTTAACACAAAGGCAGGGTGTTCTCGGAACTCTGGCTCAAAAGGCAAGGCACGACAACTTTTTCTCAGTGCACCTCCCGATCTTTCGCGTATTTTTTTTTATGTGTAATGACGTAAGGCTGTTTTCTCAAGCCGGAGAAACAAGTGGCACGAACTTCCATTGAGTTTACCTGCCCAGCTCTTTCTAAACAATGTTTGAGGCTCCGATGTCCGATCTATCTGTTTCGAACATATGCCCTTTGTTACTGCTGTTCGGTACTCCACTTCGGCCCTCTTTCTTTTTTCTCCTCATCACTCTGTTGTTTTGCTTTTCTAGAAGCACCAAAAGAGGAGAGTTTTCAAAAAGGAAGTCGCAGCATCTGTACCACAAAGAAGTCCTGCTCGTCGAGCTTGTTTCTGTTCCTTTAGGTTGTCCCAAGCGCGTTTTCACGTTATGGATGCTTTTTGTAACTACAGTAGGGTTCCTTGTAGCGCACATAGAATACAGGACAAATGTAGGCTCACATGGACACACAGGTCGCTGCGAACACATAGGGCGCTGTGTCTCCATGTGTGCTTACATTTCGCCCTCCCTGTTATGTGCGCTACCAGGATGTCTACTAAACACGTGTTACCAGCAAGCCCGCATCGCATCCCTCATGAACTTTTTGCAACGTTGACGTGCGATAAATGTGCCACTAACACAATAAAACAAATTTGTGTCTGTGTCTATGACACCGTGTTCTACTATGCCTAAGAGTAAGGTACGGAAGTTAAAAAAAACAAAAACAACAAGTCCCCCTGTTTTTTTAGAAACATAAAATGCCGCAAGTACATGAAACGCCATACGGACCATTTTCGAAAACCCGTGCGTTCGTAAAACTTCTTCGGGCGTAAACGATGTCAGAATGCATGCAAATGTCGTGATCACTGTTCAGTTTTCTATCACTGACATAACTCTTATGACTAGTGAACTGTACGCTGTACATTTCCTTTCATACTAGACACGGAATACCTGGAAAGGCTACAAGAGCCACATCCCACAGGACTAGCCTTTTTTCATCCAGATCATGCAGTGCTTCATTGCTTCCACACACAGAGAAACGACTAAATCCTATAGGAGTTGGCGCCCACACCACTGGCCAACACTGTTTTCTATTCCAATCAGAGCCGTTCTGATTTTTTTTCGTTTTCATTTTATCTCTCTCTCAGTCCTCTTTCTTACCCTATATCCCCACCCCTGTGCAAGGTAGCAAACCGGTCACTCGTGCCAGGTTCACCTCCCTGCGTTTCCTTTTCATCTATTTCTCTCTCTCTGTCGTTTTCTATTCTGCGTATTTACTGGCACTCCTAAGAGGGGCACAAAGGTCTTTACAAAGAACCAGGGGTTTTGCACGAGCGCTTCTTGCAGCTTTCATGCCCGAGTGTGTGACCTTTAGTGCTGCACGCGCGGCCAGGCCGTCTTCAAAGGAAAACAAAGCGCGTGGCAAAGAAAAAAAAATAGAAACATTTCCCAGCCTTTTCAACACAGCCGACTAAGCGAACTTCCTTGAGAGCGACAGTGCTTCCCGAAAAGCCAAGCGACTTCCTGAAAAGCAAGGCTTACTTATTTTCTATAAGTTAGTTATACAGCTGTAAACAACAGCTTTGTCTCTCCCTTGAGAGCTCTTTTTATATTATTGTACCGCATGTCTTTGACATTACGGAACCATAAGTTATTTCGTTTAGAAAAAAATATCACGTAGGCTGCAGCGTAGGTACACAAGACGTTAATGGCTCCTTTGAAAATTTTCTTTTGTGATTCATGTGTGTTAGCTTGATTGCAAAATTTGCACTCGTTTCCCTAACAAAGAAATGTAAATTGCTTCCTTACGAAGTTCTCTACAACATTTTCAACTGCCAAAGGTGGTTGTCGAGCCTCTGGCAGTTGGGAATGTTGTATAGAACTGTAGAGTGGGAATGTTGTAGAGTACTCAGAGCTAAAGAAACATGTCGAAATTTATTTAGAATTTTCACGCAACATGAAAGTCATCCTTTATCTGGTGCACTAACACAAAGGACGGCAACGAGACTACAGGATAGTGTATCATCATTTCAAGCAGTAGTACCAGGATTTAAACGATGGAAACCTTCAAAACCACCTTGGACGCTGCCGCCTCTTAACGTTATCTATGAAATAGATGGCATACGGAAGAAAGCAGACATGGCGCCTCTAGTAGCCGCACAGATGGTACTTCATCATTTTCATGTAACGCATAATGACAAAACGAAGATATATACAGATGGATCATGCACTGAAGAAGCGTCAGCCTGTGCGGTTCTTATACCCGAAATACAAAAAAAGAGAATGTACAAATTATCGCACAAATCTTCATCGACGACAGCAGAATTGGTGGCTATCTTTGAAGCAGTTAAGCTTATCTGCGAGAATTCTGAGCCACGAAAGTGGGTGATATGCACGGATAGCAAACCTGCCCTTCAGCTAATCAGAAATGCGAGATCACTTTACAAAAATGGTGAAATAGCACAATGTATTGCAGAAACGGTGGAATATGCCTCAGCGCAGGGTCACAACATCGTATTTCAATGGATACCCAGTCACATTGGAATAAAGGGAAATGAAGAGGCTGACAGCCTCGCGAAGAAAGCATTGAACGAAGGACGGGATTGCGCAATCCCTGTGCCTGGGGCGGATATTCGACATTTTATAACGCAAGGAGCTAACCATTGTTCGATGGAGAAGTGGTTTGATAGCCCTAAATCAAAGGAATAAGTGCTTTATGAAGTTGATCCACACAGAAAATGTTTCATAGCGACAGATCTCCCACGACACTTAGAGACTTTAATCCACAGACTTCGATTGGAAGTAGCCTACACAAACAGCTTCCTGCACAAGATACATCGATCCAACTCCTCGGAATGCCATTGTGGTCAATCAGAAGAAAATGTTCGCCATATTCTTTTGGAGTGCGTTAAATACGCGAATGAAAGAGAAAAATTAAAAAAAAAATTAGCAAGTTTGGACAGACGGCCCCTCACATTAAAGAAATTACTTGGACCATGGCCTGAGATGCATCTTCAGAAAAAGGCGAACATCTTCCTGACAGATTTTTTAGCGGAGACCGGACTGGATAAGCGCCTGTGATAGACAGCCAGGGATTGATTTATATGAATTGTGTTAGTGCATATACTGATAGTAGAAAAGGAAGGTGTGCGGGTGAACAGTTGATGACAGTGTGAACTGCTGCAAGCAAACTGTGTATTGGTATGATATTTTTTTTTCGGATTGTTCATGTTTAGGTACCGTTCAGTATTATTCTTTTTTTTTTCGCTGCATAACTTCGTGATATGGAGTAGCCGAGGCAATATGGACCTCAACTTCTCCACAGCAAAACAGTTAGAACAGAACAGAACAGAACATTCGCAACTGCCGTATAAATAAAAATTGTCATACCTATAATTAAAATAAACCAATTTCGAGAAATAAACATATTTCTTGCAAGCTGTTACAAAATTCAAAAGACACTACTCACGCAAACGTAAAGCATAAAACTAACGACAAAATTGGCGGACCCTTAAGCTTCGCCTTTAAGAGTTCAACGCGATAGCGTAATCCGGCCCCTAGTGCGCACTTCAACCACTGAGTGCATACTTATTATTGTGTATTGTTACACACACACGCGCACAGACACACACACGCGCGTGCGCGCGTGGTGCATCTATAGTAATGGTACAGGTTTTCGATCTAAAGCACTTCCCTGTGCAAGAGTCGAGACATATTTCTCACAATGCCTCACAGATGGCAGCACATTATCTAGCGTTTGCTGTTTGCTTGATTAACGCCTCCTGTAGAAAGCAGGTGTTGGCTTGATATGTTTTCCGCTAGATGGACATAGTTGTCCATTTTTAGAGCTGTTTGAAAGTTCGTGTGTGTTTTTAGCGGCGATAGCTGCACTATCCGGGCCTTTTTTGTCGCGCAAAAAACGTAGTTTGATGGCCTCGCCAATGCTCAAAAATGTTCACCGTTTGCTCACAGGTATACTGCCGACCAAAGCAAGACTACAGACGTGAAAAACAGCAACAAACATTTAGGAGCCCTTTCCCACATGGGAAAATGGGGGCAAGTGAAGCTTGGCGTGGCCGTGCCTTTTGTACTCCCTTTGTTTCTTTCCTTCCTTCCTTCCTTCTTTCAATCTTTCTTTCTTTCATTCTTTCTTCCTTTCTCTCTTTTTTTCTTTCTTTCTTTCTTTGTAGGTAGCGGCCGTCCCCGCAACGCTGTTTTCGGGATGTATCAGCATGTCGTCTTGCACCGTATATGTATAAGTATGTATATATACATAAAAGCCCCAAAGAAAAATAATTCAGAAAAATACTTCCGAAGCGCGGAATCGAACCAGGGACCTCTTGCTCCGCAGCGAGTGGCGCTAACCACTATGCCACGGAACGCAGGTCCTCCACGTAGCTAACGGCGACTGTTATATACACACCCTTTACCGCTGGACGGACTTAGAGACGGCCGGCGCTTATAAGCGTTTCTTCATTACCAGCGAGATGGCGCTAGGACCGCGACGGGTGCATTTAAAACTCGTCGGCGAACTCGCTCGTTTCTTCTTATATTTGCGCAGCGAGAACCTTGGCCTTCCGCTGTCTGCTCGCGCGGTTTTCTCGTGGTGAGGGCAAGAGGGATGTTCCGAGCATTCACCGTGATGTCCGCGCTCATGTTACGGAGCGTACGAATGCCACTCGAGCTCAAGAGACGCCGGTAAACGAACAGACAGAAGATGAACGCGAACTATCAAGTATCACAGCTCGACACTTGAAGCACGCTAGTTTCCTTCGCTGCTTCGGCCGCCTTTGCAACAGCAGCGCCGTTAAAACAGAATATCCATTGGCGAGCCTCACTTCGTATAGGATTAGTTTCTTGCTATCGCATTTATTGCTTCGCCCTTGCGGCGAAACTGATTTTTATGTTCTTTCCAGCGTTCGTTCAGCCTCTAGAGTGGCACAACGAAAAAACCATCATGCAATCCTAGAAACCTGGTTTAGGAATTCAATTTTGGTCGAAACGAAAATATTTCCTAAAATGTGCAATTCTTGATATCGACATTACACGTTGACAAGCTCTGTTTTTAGTTCGCCAACGCAAAATGTTTCAATCAAACGCCCAAAGCAGGTGTACCGCTTCCAACTCTTCCTCGCGAATCGCCGGTAGAACGCATTCATATGCTTACGTTAAATTCACATTGCGCAAGCATGGGCGTAGACCTAGTAGTTAACGCACGCACATTCAGACCGGAAGAGGCGAGTTCAAACGCCAGCCCTGGAAAGAAAACTTATTTTGTTTTATTTATTATTTCTTTGGCGCACGCCAGCCGTGGGTCAGGAGGGTTTTTTGTGGATAAGGAGAGTCCTTGGGAACAATTTCACAGGTCAGTCAACAGAAACTTTGCCTGAAAATGTGTGCATCAGTATCAAGCATAACTAGAATAAGAGTTGTAAAGCTAAGATTGGTATCCCGCACCTGGAAGTTACGGATTCATAAAATATCAATGTTTTCCTTCTTTCTTTATTCAGCTTTGTTTTCCAACTTGCTTCCTCTTTTAGTTTTCATCATTCGCGTCTCTCTCGTCGCATTCTGCAGAGGCTCTGCTTCCTCTTATCTGAGTCGTTCGCGTGTTTTTGCAAAGGCAGGTGCATAGAGTCGCGCACAGCCAGCTATGTGTCCGCCTGTGTTACTCCTCTACAAAGTCGCTTGAAGCGAATCTTTGCCTTTTGCCAAAACAACCTGTGATTCTGGGAACGCATCCCCGGCTCTGTGTGTTGGGTAGTTTTGCTTATATATGCGTTCTCTGAATCCTTCTCACAACTGTCTCGCTTCCCTTCTCTGTATGTAATCTCTCTAAGGAAAACGAATGGCTCTAACGTATACCATTCCGGCTGCAGCGATTGCTTCGTCTAGGAGGAAACCATCACTTCTTCGGCGTCTCTGCTGCTCGCCCAAGCCGCAGCTCTTCATCACCCTCGTGTCTTCGGAGGGGAAATCTTTTCGAACACTCGACTGCGGAGAGGCTCAACTTTGCCGCCTTAACGGCTGCGGTGCTAAGCGTTCTCCACAGCCTTGAAGACACGTGCCGAGCGCCGAGCGTTTCTTATTTCTACTTCTTTCTCTCTTTATCTCTCTGCGTCCTTTTTCCCCTGCTGAAAAGAAGATTTTGTTGTGTTAATGCCGCCAGAACTTGGCGCCGTTTCGGCTTTCCAGAGTTGTCCTTGGTATAGTGATTGTGTTGTGTGCAATTTAAAGCGCATCTAGACGCTGCAGTTGCCTGCTTTGAGAGCACATATTTCTTAAAATCTTGCAACTATGGCAAAACACCATTGTTGATGGGGCATTTAGGTACGGCAACACCGGATCTGTTCTCATTGCATGTTTCAAGGACAGACTCCACGTGGAGAACGTCGCATGGCAATGCAACAGTAGATGCTAGTAGATTTTGGCGGTTTGGCGCTGAGACACGAAAATTGACAATGTCCCGTTTGGGACAGGTATTAATATCTTTACTGATAGTATTGTTCAGTCTTCGGTGTTACAAGTTCCGCAATACGTGGAATGTTTTTCAGCATATCCGCACAAAAGGAACATATGCTGAAAATTGGGAATTATACGAAAAGATCTCCCGCTTACCCCGCTATTTCTAGACTCCCAGAGAAACAAACAAAAAACAGACTGTATCCAAAAGAAGCATTTTGTTTTAGCTAAGGAGAAAAAGAAAAAAATTCGGCAGATCCCACGCACTGTGGGAATCGATGTAATGCGAAACAGCCAGTAAAGAACTGCATACATCGCCTTGTTTCTCTTTGAGCCAAATGAAATCATTCGTGCCATGGCACCTAGTCCACCATATACTGCACGCTTGCCATGCACGTATGCACGCACAATCTAGTATACACCATGCCAATGAAACGCGAGCGAAATGGCCGCGAGTGCACTGTTAGTATAGCATGTAAATCATGCAATACATGACATGCATATCATGGTTTTTCATGTTACCACCTGTCACTAATGTTCATCATACAGTCACATCGCGCAATACCAGTTTTGGTGTATATCAAGCTAGCAAAACGGCCGCGAATGCACCATGAGCGTGGCATGCAAAGCATGACATGCATGTCATGGTTTTCATGTTACCACCTGTTATTTGTGCTCTTCATACAGTCGCATCGCGCAATACCAATTTTGGTGCATATCAATCTAGCGAAACAGCCGCGAGTGCGTCATGAGCATGGCATGTAAATCACGGCGTACATATCATGCATGTCATGATTTTCATGTCAACACCTTTCATTTACGTTCGACGTACAGTCGCTTCGCGCAATACCAATTTTGGTGTATATCAAGCTAGCGAAACGGCCGCGAATGCACCATGAGCGCGGCATGTAAATCATGACATACATGACATCATGTCACGGTTTTCATGTTACCACCTGCTATTCATGTTCGTCAAACAGTCGCGTCACGCAATACCAATTTTGGTATATATCAAGCTAGGAAAACGGCCGTGAATGTATCATGAGTGTGGCTTGCAAATCATGTCGTACATGACCAGCATGTCATGATTTCCATGTTACCACCTCTCATTTACGTTCGTCATGCAGTCGCGTCGCGCAATACCAATTTTGGTGTATATCAAGCAAGCGAAACGGCCACGAGTGCGCCATGAGCATGGCATGTAAATCATGTCGTACATGTCATGCATGTCATGATTTTCATGTTACCACGCCTCATTTACGTCCGTCATACAGTCACTGCGCGCGATACCAATTTTGGTGTACATCAAGCTAGCGAAGCGGCCGCGAATGCATGAGAGAGTGGCATGTAAATCATGACATACATGACATGCATGTGATCGTTTTCATCTTACCAACTGGTATTGATATTCTTCATACAATCACTTCGCACAATACCAATTTTTGTGTGTATCAATCTACTGAAACGGCTGCTAGCGCACCATGAGCGTGGCATGTAAATCAGGTCGAACATGACTTGCATGTCATGATTTTCATGTTACCACGAGTCAGTTATGTTCGTCATACAGAAATGTCTCGTCATACCAGTTTTCGTATATATCTCTTCATTTAAACGGCCGCGAGCGCCCAGAGACCGTGTCATGTAAATCATGCTGCACATGACATGCGCACCATGATTTGCATGTTAGGACCTGTCATGTTCGTCATGAATTCTTGTCATGCCGTACCAATTTTGGTGTATATGAAATTAACGGAACGGCCGCAAGAGCCTAAGGCCGTGGAATGTAAATCATGCTGTTCATGACATGCGTGTCATGATTGTCATGATATGACCGGTCATTTATGTTCGTAATAAGGCCTTGTTATGACACACCAATTTTGGTATACATCCGATTAACGAAAGGGCCAGGAGAGCACAAAGTCGTAGGCGGCTAGATAGATAGATACGCTCAAAGTCGCAGAAGTTCGCTAAGAAATGCTTCGCATTTAAAATCGTCTGCCATGCTTACAGCTAGTTTTTCTTGCAATATGTCTTGAAAGAGTGGAGAGCTGCTGTTTGGTGAAGCTTACACCATGTTCCGGTGTAACAGCACGTTCCACCATATGTTGCCGTGAAACATTTGTCATCTGTAGAAGAGCATTGGGAAAGTAGAAAGGGCGCACACCTAGGATACTGATCTAGGTTCTCCTAGTAAATGCATGTGGCTTCTTACGCCAGAGTACAAGCACCAAGACGTGTAACAAGTCTATTGGCGGCTACATCGAGCAGAGTCTGCACCTAGCGGCGAGCGGACGAAAACCCGCGGTGTGAATGGCTCGTTGCGTCGTCTGCTAGCCACACCGTGTTCGCATGTGCGCGTACGTCATGCGCGTCCTCAGATTACAACTTATTCTGTTGTGCTAGCACAGTATCAAATGCTTGTACGTATGCCTATACGATATAGATAAGGATTTCGCGTTACGAGACTTGTATGCACTCTAATAAGTGAGTATATGCCCGTGTCGGTATGGCGCTAGGTCTAGCCATCGTACCGTCCATTCGCCAAAATCATTTGAATGTGGGTACCACTTTCTCATTCAAGCACGTCACATAGTTCATTCGGCGTCGTCCTAAACGAAAGAAAAGGTACTAAACGTCGAGGTGTGAATGTAGAATTTTAGCGACACCATCTAGTGATGTCTTGCGATTTAGAAATCCATGTGATACCGCAAAGCATGAAGTAGCGTGTGCAGAGGATGGTTAGTGGTAAAAAAGACCTGAAGCCACGCATTTCTACAGCAGTACGCGTATTCATGCAAACAGAAAAGCAGAGTGCACAAAGTTCTACTTCATCTAATTACGCAGAAATACAGGCTCTTTCGTTGTAGCCGCTAGAGCAAGAAGTAAATACTTCATTGGCTCAGTCGCGCAACACAGTTTATATTGTGGTATAGGCAAAACAGAACTTAAACACGTGCAAACAAAGCAAGAAAAAACATCGAGCACAGTGCAAAACACGAATGTGACTGAAGGCCAGTACCCCATTGATTGGCAGATTGCACTTCCCTCACAATTAATAGGTACGTTAGGACGGTTGAGTGCGTTGATGTGGCAATCGAAGGCGCATACATCACCATTAGGCTGCAGTCAACGCGCTTTACTCGCTAACAATCGACTCAAACCGCCTACGGCGAAGCGCCGTTGCGTACATATGTATACGCGCCGCCGACCGCCTATCCACACAAACGCGGTGCTGCCACCTATAGCCCGATCTCGCGGCAAATAGAGGCAGAGCTTTAGTGCTCGTTCTGTTGAGAAGGTTACGACTTGAGTCCTTGGTGAGTCCTACTATCGCGTCCTATATAATAAACCGTAATAGAACCCACTACGCGTTGCTTGTACTTAAGCTATTACTTACAGCCATTGGAAGGCGCCATCCTCTATGAATGAAAGCGCACTTTTCCTTTTATACAGTGAACTCAGTTACAGCAAGTGCCATCGCTCACTGCTACGCGAACAACACTGGTAGCCGCGTCAAACTGCAGTGTGCCGCCAACAAATGCGACTTTAGAATATTACCGTAATTAAGTTTCTATAGTAAAAATATTTCCTATATTTCTCACAGCCAAACCCTTTCGGTATATTTCCTCCTTAGCGCGAGGTGCTGCTAAAGAAAAGGAATTTTATTAAAAGCATGCTTATGCGCAATTAACTCAGCACGTAGTACACAATGTGGCCAATTTACGGCATTTTGGGGCTGACTACCAAAAGCACCATTAAGTGAACTCTGCAAACTCCTGTGGCCTTACCTAATGATTAGGGTAGTACGCGAGGTGAGGGCGGGGAGGGGGTGAACCTTGTATCAATCTTGGGGTCCTGTGTGTATTGTGCTGATATGCCACTCACCTCTCTGATTCCGGCTTTTCTGCGGCCTGTGATAGCGTGTCGTGGTGCGAGCCCACAAGTGTTCTACGTGCACTCCACCGTATAACATGGCGACAACACGTTGCGTTGACAGCCGATTAGTGGCGTAATCGTTGTTACTAGGGCGCTTACTTCGCTCCTTCGTTACCGAGTGGCGTTCGGTTTCCATAACGCCAGTATGGTCAATCTTACCGTGGCCGCCTGCACCATCCATACCAATGACTCTGCACGCGCTGAGCAAATCGCAACGCAACATAACGAAGCGATCGATATGTACTTTCTCAGAGAAACCATAAAATACGTAGCTCCTGTAAAAGTTTCCAACGCCCCCTTCTGTATTTCAAAACCAAACGATAATGCGTGTTTACAATGGCTGCATGGAGTGAGACATGTATTATCACTTGCATTCGTTAGGGCAGGAGCTTCTGCTCTGAAGAATACAAGTCCACTTGTCGAAACTTTGGTTCGAGCGACATATTCGGTTTATTTATTTCTCAGGATTACTTGTATTCACATGTGTCAGGGTAAACTTTTGTCGCATTCAAAGCCCACTCGTAGAGATTTCGCCGAAATAATCCACAGCTAGATATCGGAGCCACACTCTAAGAAAAAAAAAAAAGAGTATGCGTGACTCTTTTCGGAGAGTTCTGACTTGCCACGTATAGGACTCTCTTTAAATAGTCACGGTGACTCTCCTGGTGGGTCAGGGTCGGCTCGCTCTAGAAGTGTCCCCTGACGCTCTAGGCAGAGTGCAAAGACTCTCATCGGGAGGATCACGTTACCACTTATAGGGAGTCAGACGACTCTTGCCGGTAACGCTCCTAGGGGGGTCAAGGGACCCACACCGAAGCATCAAGCGACTCCGCAAGTATTTTAAGCTACTCATTTGATCCTTGCTCTAATTTTGCGCGACTACTGTTGAAAATAGTGAAGTATTCATTTTAAGCAAGTCCAATAACACTTGCCGTTCTGCCCAGCGACTGTAAAAAAAAGAATAGTCCAGTTTTAGCATTATTTTAATAAAATAACTCGTCAAAACAACACATATTTTCCAGCAAAGTTATATAGAAAGCGTGAAAAGATGGTCTGTGATTTCCAATTAAGAAGTTTGGGTATTCCTCATTTACATGCTTCTATGAGTATAGCCAACTAAAATGTGTGACTGTGATGTGCAGCGTCATATGGTGCTAAATGAACAGCAGAAATCGCCATCATGTTTCCATATTTATTCCTTCTGATTAAGAATAAATCAAAAAGTGGTGACGGCTTGAGGCATCAGAATTGTGGCTTGCTAGGTAGTCGCTCCTGTCCAGCGTGAGCACCATGAAAAACGGTATCTGAAAAGCAGAACGTGATATTATGATGAGAAAATGAAATGGCAGTAAAGGTTTGCAAAACCTACACAATAAGTGGTTCACACAGAAATAATAAAGGCTAACAACAAAACAATAAAGCACATCCTCCGGCAGCCAGAGGCATGACGTGAGCGGTTATTGACAGCATGTTTTACAAACGTAACCCATCCTTAAATACTCAGATAAACAGATGCGAGTACTAGGGCCCGAACGACACCCAGCGCGTGCGTACGCCGTCTACGTCGAGATCAGACATGTCATATGCTAGAATTAGCGTACATAACTCCCACAATCACGTACACTCACTCGATTCTGTTATATCGCCCAAAGTCATCGCAGTGTATGCAAACCACGAAAACAGCAAAGAGAAACGACGGAAAAGAGTGCACGCCGGCGGCCGCAACAACGCGCGCCGTCGAAAGTCTAGAGCTTTTTCACTTTACCGGCGAGGTGTGTCCAACTTGAATGACTACCGCGTACGTTCTGGAAGCCACCGTACTATATCTGCACCTCAAACTACCGTCTTTAAGCCAACAAAAACCATTACATATAGTGCGTCTGAGCGTTCTGTACACAGGCTTTTTTTTTTTACGTTCCCACGCGTGGAAGCACGCTGCACACTCAAGGTCGATGGAAATGTTATTATGAAGTAGACTAAAGTGCATCTCAAAACGACATCTTGCACCTTCAGTAGTGCTGCAGACACGACGTGCGATCAGCAAGAAATGACCCTCGATTATTGTTTCCATCGCTCACTTTAAGGGAGCTTGTACAGCAACGCGCATAACGGTAGCAACTCGTTAACTGACAGCTTTAGTTGGGCATCCGCAACAAACCCGCGGATACAGGCTACTGTTGGAAATGGCTGGCAGGTTCCGCAGAGCTGCTGCAGATGCCCAGCTAAAGCTGTATAATTAGTACCTACGAAAGCAGTACACTCACCGTTAACTGGCGCCCGTTGTCGGTGTCCGCAGCTCCATGAATACTCGCCCTCCAACCGTCACTTCGTGCACGGCTCGAGTCGGCGTCAACACCACCGAAGACGCGCAACCTACGCTGAGACGACTGAGAGAGGAGAGCGGCGCGCCACCCCGGCGCCAACCCCGTCTGCGTCGCTGAGCAAGGCGCCACAACGGCGCCAAAGGGCGAGCGTGCGATATGTATGGCGTATACGGCGGCTCTTCCGTATACCGAAGCCAAACGAAACGCGCTACAGGAGGGTCCAGTGACTCCTTCCCAAATGCGAACTCTTTTTCTCTGCCTGTACCTTCTAAAAGGGGTCAGATGGACACCCGAAGAGAGTCACGGTTCCGTGACCCTCTTTTGACTCTTTTTTTCTTAGAGTGCATGGGGGCAATGTGTGGGCGAAAGGCATTGTCTTTATGGATGTCTTCGGGTTATTAAAACACTCGTGTCATGCTGTGCCGCAGCTGTTTACAGATGTCCCACGCCCTTTGCTATGTACTGGAACGGTACTAAAAGTAGTAGCATTTTAATTTGAACGATGCTCTAACTTGGACTTTCGGAAAACATCCTTTTTATTCACTTCGTGTTTATCTCAAATGGTCACTTCAAAGGTGCACTTCAACACTTTTAGAACATACTCAGAATGCACTGCACATCAGTACTCGATGCGCTTGTGAACATGTCAGACAAATTAAGCTTCGCATGGCGCACAGAATTCGCAGTTTCAGTTCGCGGACAGCCAAAAATGGCCCGCTCTCCTCTCGGCAAACTGAAATGGACACGGGTGATGACTGATTTCATGATCGATTGGGTTGAGGTAGCATATCGGGACATTTATGGCCACTATTTTACAATCGGAAAGGCAGGACAGAAATCGGGAGGGTTGGCAGCTATGTTTTCGCAGATCTTATGCAGTGCTCATCCAATTCCTATGTACAGAAAGAAGAACGGCAAAACTTGCTAGGCTTGTACACTGGGTGTGTTGTTGTGCGTGTGTGTCTTTTCTGAATGGTGTTCCATTAGGCCCTGAAATTCATCATGACCGACGCCATTGTACATGCACCTGTCGGCCGGAATGCTTTTTCCCCGGAATTGGCGCTTGGATGGAGGCACGAAGCCCGCATTTTCCTGGAGGGGCCTTATGCAGGTGTGGTCGAGTGAGCCAAGTATATTTCTCCTCAAAAGATAGGGCGTGCAAACAAGGACACAAGAGAGAAGTCTATCTTTTTAGAATGAATACTTACCAACTAGCTCAGCTCTCTGTTATTTCTTCTCGTCGGGTTATGAGGAACCCGACGGGGGTGTCGCGAACACCCCTTTCTTGCACGATGTTGTCAACGTGGGACGACGACCGTGGAATCACGTCCATCGTGCCGGGGCATATCTTAACCTTAACGCAGCCATTAGCGTTTGCAGGTGTTCGTGACAGCGGCCGCCATCTCCCCTGAAGTCAACGACCACTCCCCCACCTCTCGCTCTCTCTTCGGACTCAACCTCCTCGACTGACGTGGACCGAATCGACTCTTCGAGGTGTGAGACTGGTACGTCTTCATTATGTGGTGCACTTGTGAACCCCACTGGAGATCTCAACCATACACATCATCCACGGATGTATCGAGTGGCCATTTCATCCTTCCTGATGGATGGAGTGCCGAGACGGCAAGACACTGGATTGGCGGGAGCTGCTGCCAC
This sequence comes from Rhipicephalus sanguineus, assembly GCF_013339695.2. Classification (NCBI taxonomy): domain Eukaryota; kingdom Metazoa; phylum Arthropoda; class Arachnida; order Ixodida; family Ixodidae; genus Rhipicephalus; species Rhipicephalus sanguineus. Next base: position 62,093,576 of record NC_051180.1, on the reverse strand, counting down.
CGCTTCCCGGATGCCTCAGTCTTTGCAGACGCGGGGCCGCAAAAGCAGAAGAATTTGTACAAAAATGTTCTCTCTCCCTTGTAACTATGTAAATAAACTTTTGTTCCTATTTTTGAACGCATCTCCTCCTGGAAAACATCGGCTATGTGGACGACGGCGGTAGCCAGCTACCCTAATGAGACCCGCCGAACTCCATCCCGTACGCTGTCCCGTGTAATGATTGCGATATCAAAATTAAAGCGACAAAACATTTTTCCGATTCTGAGAGCGAAACCATCGGTCATTTTAACCAATACTTGTTTCAGATATCTGCCGCGCCTAATTTTCGTCTCTACTCGACTCCGGTTGTTTGATAGCGCGATAAAAACTACTATAATAATTCTCAAACTGTCCAGTATCCATCTTTATCCGTATCCCGTCGTTTTTCCGTGCATGCCAAACTGAGTCATGGACCACGTGGTAATTATTATTTCCTGTTCCCTATACAATTATCATCATAATATTCAAAGCATATAATTACAAATTACTCAATCTTTACAACAACAACTGATAGTAGCATCGCGTCAAGAATCCTATCCGAAGAGTTGATGCATTGCGAACTTTATTTTCAGTTTTGAACGCACGAGTCTAGTAGAGAGTGTTTGTCAACTGGAAGCTTGTTTGGACAACCAAATTTTTGCCTTAGACATGCTTAAGTGCCCGGGACGTTCCTTGGCCGTAATTAGGAACCCTCACCGAGCACCGCTTAGAGGCCTCGCTATCTCGGCGCCGCAGGAGCTCCGTTATAACGCCTTCGCGCAACTTCCCTCTTCTGCAGCCTTTTAATTAGTCTACGAAGCTGTTAGGACGTGGGTCACGCTTGCCATATGTTCTCAGAACAGAGTCCCATGTGACTGAGTAAACCAAAGGCGACGGTAAACATAATAATTGTAGGCGTGTGGTTTTCGAGCTGCGTTTCTTGATGAGATCTCAGGATAAGTTGCTGCCTCAGAAGATAGCCCAAGTTTTTCCCTTGCCGAGGAGTGTATATAGCGAACGTCGACCCTACGTAAGTGCAGTTATGAGCGAGCGTTAGCTTTTCGAAGCTTCCGAAGTCCACATGCGAGAAGTGCGAAAGCAGAGCTGGTTGCACGAATCGTTGATGTTTTTATCAGAAGCGTAATTCAGGCCGTCTGTAGATTGCTGTCTGTACTTTGTGGGAGCTCCAATAATAAAGAATCAAACATAAAAATGGCGCATACGTATAGCGACGAATCAAACTTGTAAAACACCTCCTCCCCAAAGGTACGGAGGGTCTTTACCAAACTTTTGCGTCTGATGAGATGTGGTAGAGTTAGTAGAGTGGGGAGGGCTTCAGAGGCCAGGTACAAGATGAGCGGGGCGGCGTACTACAAAGTTGCTCGGTTGAAAATAGCCGAATGCTGGTATGGTAAATGAGTAAGGTTTAAAAAATGTATAACTTTTTATATCAACTTATATCAAAGCGAGCATGCCCCGTTAACAATGTCCGCTTCTTTCTTGACATGTCTTGGCGTGCCTTGTAAGATCGACGTCTGAATACTGTATGCGAATGCCACAAATAATGCAACAGTGCTGCAGTCAAACCACGTTTTCTTTGTACATCTCGTCTCCTTTCTCTTTAACCAAGAGTTCGCGAAATAGCACATATGGACATTCGAATGTGGGTACGTGCAGCTTTCTTCTGAAAGAATTCTTCTGTACAGCATTCATCTGAAAGAACGCAAGCAGCCCTAGCCTTTATGTGGCGTCGCACCACGGAAACTCCCTGAACTGCTCCCATTGATGAGAGAGCGTTTGCACTGGTATATAAAAAAATCGAGGAGGCGTTGGTTAGATCATTCAGACTCATTGAGTCCACTACGCGACAAGCCATGGGACCGGTCTGCTAGGCGACGCACGTGGTTCGGCGTAGTCATCGTTGCAACGCCGTCAAATAGGGTGGTGACAAGGCACTGTGTGAAGTCCACTATGAGGCGAGACTTCCGGTATGTCTCTAGAATATCACGTGGTAGCCTTCCGAATTTCGCAGAATGTTGTCTCAGTGCTGTTGGCCAGAGAAATTACCCTGAGAGTATCGCCTATTGTTTCAATGACGAATTTGGCTTAGCTATTAAGCACAGGCGTTAGTTTAGGTTGCTTGAAGCTCAATATTACTGCACTTTTTCTGTCCTATACGCCTCCCGAAAATTTTTCAAATGTTCTACATTTACATTTTTTCCGGTATAATATGGCGCTATGTATGAATATCTGAGTAATGAATACTCACTCTGAAACAGGCATAACTTGCGTTAAAAATATTTTAAGATCACTCATATTTAGATATTTTACGAGAAAAAGTTGCAAATTTGAGAAATTCATCATTGTGGTCGACATTGAAACGCAATTTGCACCACGTGGTGCTCCAAATAAAAATCTGATTTATACCTGAATCGAAACTAAATAAATAGTTCTTCTTATCTGACAAGTTTTATCATTACAACTTTTGTTTTAAGGACGGAAATAATATTTGAAGCTCCCCATTGACGGCAATGGGGAACTTCAACGAGGAAGCTGCCCTATGACCAAATGTGAAGATAGCGAGGGCCACGAATGTGCTCCTTTGAAACTTCTACATTGGTTTGCCCGTTGTGGCCGCTTCCAATCACGTTGTGCAACTTACCGAAAAAGGCCTGAATGCACGGGACAGTGTCCTCGAAGACAGATTGATAAATATCAGATACGAATAGCGGGACACAAGATAGGCTGCGCTCTTTCTAATGAAACACTTAATCCGACAATGTCACAATTACAAATAAAAATGGACATTCATTATTTCACAAAGCAATACGCAGAGCTCGAAAGAAGTATTTCAATATAAAAGAGAACTGCAGTCTCGCCACTTGAAAGCTACCATGCTATCAAGGTTAGTAGCCTTCTTGTGGAACCGGAATAGCCTGAATTTTTTTTTACGTTAAAACACATTTATTTATTTTATAATGGCGTGCAAGCCACCAGTTGCTCACTTTTTACACCGGAATCTATGTTGAAAAATATGTGCGCAGTTCTATAGAATACAAGAAACAGTTTTGAGAAAGAGAAAAACATGTAGAAGAATAGAAGACAGAGCAGAAACAACGTTGTCTATGCTGCGACAGATGAGTCAAAGTACAAAAATCGCGAAAGCAACAGCGAAAGGTGACCGTTGCATCTTGGTTGGTTCGTTCTCGGCATGCGATGGACATTGATAATGGGGACGTGAAATCAAGTGTTCGCCGTCGTTGGATGCAAGTGGGCGTAGAAAGCCATACGGCCATACCCTGAGTTGTGTCGGCGCTTTTGCTTCTCAGGCTGTCACTCGCTTATCGACACCATCACCAAAAGGAAAAGGCGTTCTATTGGAGAATGCGGCGACAATGGGCTGTTCCCAATGTGCTACCGCAGACAGGCAGTTGGCTTTCTTTCTTGATGTGTTGAGGTACAAAAAAAAAAAAAAAAGAAAAGAAGACGAGGAGAACGTGGACGTACCCGTGCGCTTAAGACACATGAGAAGGCCCAGGTGAAGGAGGAAATTCCTCGCCTGGCGAGACAGAAGGCAAGTGAGTGGACGGCAATGTAGATATCATCCGATGGAAAGAGCGGCCACTGGGGCCGTATCAGTTCAAGGAAGAAACTTCGGGTGTGAACGATTGCTGGGGTTCACGCGAGCCGCGAGTCGTTTGGTGACAGCCAGCGTTACTGTTCAACTGGCGCCCATACATTTGGAAATCTCCTTCATGCTATAAAGGTTCATGTACTTGTGGTAGCACATGTCCTCCCTCCCTGCACAGTTTCTTTTTTTAATCTATATATTTTATATTCACCCATGTGTGCACGTGCTAACATACGCGATCCTGTGTGTATTATGTAAGCGTGCTTAGTGTTAACCGTGTGTACGTACTGAATGGCAAGTATCTGGCAAGGTGGGAAAGATGTGAAGACATGAGTATGGGCATCAGTGTCAGGCATTGGAATTTAGCATTGGCGTCATTGCTCTATCAATAATGCTGAGAACAGTGCTTTAGATACGTTTTGCTTCTTTGAATTTACGGGCAGCTCTTTTTTTATTACGAAACATTCTACGCAACTTCTCAAAATATAGGTGATGTTCTAAATTTAGTATATTTATAGACTACGTTCAATGACCGTAAGGACATATTTTACCGCCGGTGGTCGTATCAGATTTCTTGTAGAAATCAATACGTCGACTAAACATTCGCCTAAGTGCACGAGGCTCGCGCAATTTAGGTCACAAGGAAGTTGCACTAAGAGCACTTCACTAAAAGCAGAATGCCCAAGAACGTCACTGTAAAAAAATGTTAATTTTTATTAACAGTTCGGCCTGATTGGGGGAATGGGGAGGTGCGATCAGCGCGGCGGCGCCCTCTTGCCTAACGAGGCCCCACTGCGCGTTCTCGCCGCTGGGGGGAAATTTGGCGCGTAAGTCTGGGGCGCCGTTGGCATGTGCCGACTGTGAGCATGTGTTGCTCGTGTCTCGTAGGTAACGGAGCAGCGAAAGTTAGCTGTCGCTGTTCGTGAAGTACGGCCTGTTTTTTCTATCGCTTCCCGATTTCTTGAAGGAGATGGTGTCAGCGGATGTCGTCGATTTTTGAACCGCTCTGAAGAATGCCGTCGACAGGAAAAAAAAAACGCAGAGGTGGTGCTTTGTGCCAGGCTGCGACGCCGGCTACAAGTCCTGCGGTGAAAGACTGTCTCTCTTTCGTGCACCTGCCCGTGAGGATGAATTTGAGAAGTGGGCACGTGCCATACCAAAGGCCGACAAGCCACTGCAAGAGAATTCTGCAGTTTGGGAAAGGCATTTCGACCCATGGAATTCGTACATGTTTAAGCATATAGAAAAGTTGAGGTTTCTACAAGTTAACACACTGGCATGTTTAACGGAACGGTGTGACACACGGGTCATGAGCAGCATAACTGCAGTGGAAAGAGCCAGGCTAATTCAGATGATCGGTTGTTCTTGTACTTACATTGGCATCTTGCTCCACGTGGGCGCATTTTGCGTTCCGCCTCCATCAACCCGCGGCTTGATGTGTGTCACCCAACGCTGCTGTACTTGCACTATATTGTTTCGTTGCTTGGAAATCCGAAATGTCATCATTACAAGTATGCTCGTGCATTTTCAGTCCAGTACATTGAAATACAAATTAACAGTATCAATTTTTCTAATTTCACACATTATATATATATATATATATATATATATATATATATATATATATATATATATATATATATATATATATATATATATATATATATATATATATATATATATATATATATATATATATGCAGGTGCATAAGCTTTTACAGCTTGGCGAAAAGCCCCAAGGGAGCAAACATGTCTCCTGGACTTTTGGAGGCCCTGCTGTCCGAGGACCATCTGCTGTCTGTAAATGAAGCACCAGCTTGTGACGACATTACACTACCTGTCGAAGCAGCAGAGGTTGCGATTGACCACGCTGACTACGTTGAAGAACACAGTGATGACCGCCTGACCTATTATATTGCAGGATATGTAGCCGGGAAGCGGATCTTCTCAACTCATTGCGAAGCTTGCAAGGGTGCCTGCCTCGTGACGCGTGATAGTGCAGCAGAAGCGTGTAAAAAGTGGGACATGGGGGGCCTTCTTTACCCCTCTGTCCATCTATATACTAGTCTAATCAAAACCCTTGAGGATAGACTAACTCGTGCATTTAGCACCACGCGCCTGCACACCAAAGTAGTGAGGGATTTTTTTGCGCCTAGCAACCAATGTGCCACTAAATGGCTGCAGGGTGCATTCAGCTTCTTTAACAACATCGGTTTTCAGGTTCTACAGCATAACGCGCGTCCATTTTCTGCTGAAAGGGCTAAACCAGCGTGCTGTGCAGAATAAAGCCAAGAAGGTGAAGCCCTGTGCTATGTAATGTTTTAATGTACTGTTTCCAATAAACTTCTATATCACTGAGTTCTATAGAAGTAATTCTAATACGAAACACTGCGATGAGGGAGAGCGTCATGACCATGACATCTTTTTGTAATTAACATCACAACAGAAAGAAGCTATGTCCAAGAGCTCACCAACTCAGTCGGTCTTTGCGCCAGCGGAATGAAAACTGATCCTTGTAAACTGCCTGATGCCATAATGCAGGTCATCTTCTGCCGACTTCTATACTCAATTTGCACTCTCGTGAAATAGCCTCATTCACTCTCGTAGACGGAATGTCTTCAACTGTGTGCGTTGCAGTAGGTTTATTGCAGATGTATTTACTCCTATGCATTTGCTCATTCCGCGCATTGACAGAAAAGCGAAGCAGTTGTCATCAGTAGCAAAAATACAGATGCCAAGCTTGCTTTTGTATCAGTCTGCGATATGAAAGCCATGTGTGGAACATGAAGGCAATGTCTAGAATACTCTGATGTGATGGACGCTGCTTATTGGAGTCTGTTTCATGTCTGCAAATCCAAAATAACTAATCTCTCTCTGCAGTTCTGAAAGTGAGTTGCTAAGAAATAGGGAAATGTTAGAGGAATGATAGAAGTATAGGAGGAACAGCAACATGCTAAAGTCAAGTCCATACGCTATAGTTATATTTTTCATTTCTGGCAATTTGTTTTGCTATGAAGAAATGATGACATTTATAGAAAGCTACGTTTAAGCCGACGCCTATGCGCTGTAAGTTCCCTCAATTCGTTCTCCATAACTTGCTGCTTTTCATAAAAGAACGAAAAAAGCATCCCCGTGCTGCACCAAACTAGGTAATTTCAGTGAGAGTGCATGCCGTTACACGACAGCTTGTTGAGATCGGAACACCAGATGGTTATCCGCTGCCGCAATCGCTTTAGTCTGCAACAGAGGCAGCGCTGAGATAGTGCGGAGCTCTTCCAGTATTAAAGTCAGCTGCTCGCTATCGATTGGATAATGTCCGTGGATGAAAGAGAGCGTCAGCGCACACGATCGCTTAGCCAATAAGCGCGCGGTAATGTTGTAACGCAATATGTGAAGCAGAACAGCACAACAGCGCGTGACCGCTGGCTCAACAAATTAGCATACACGGCACGTTATTTGATTAACGTAACATTACATGTAGTTTAGCTGCTTGCAGTTCTGTTAATACGTGTTTGTTCGCTTCGTAATCCCTCTTGGTGAGGGGGAGGTGCTAGCGATGTTGCTAGGGCCTGAATAAGCTGCATAAACTAGCCCTTTGCAAATCAATCAGTCAGTGAATCATTAATCAATCAATCAATCAATCAATCAATCAATCAAGCAAGTCACCCGATTCATTCCATGGTAAAGTTTGGAAAAGTATGCTATAGCATTCATTTCCAAAGTGAACACTAAACTTGCACTCCACAATGAACTCCACACCTCAGCTCTTGTCTATCCTCTCTCCTAAAATAAGGAGAGAGGAAACTCAAGTGTCAGTGCGTGAAGTGGGTTTTTAGCACATGAAAATAGGCATAGAATATCATCAAAAGAGGTAGGGGTGTCAATGCACTGACCTAGTTCACATCATGCTCTCTCCTAAGCTTTCTTTTTCTTTTTTTCCTCGTAGAAGTGAATTATTTACGTTTTCGTAAAGCCACTTCGAGCCCGCAGCTTGTGCGGTACAATCAAGCTGCACGCACTGACTCGGCATTGCCGTACTCTCTACGAGCTTTCGCGACACGGCTCATATCTTACCGTGAAATATTGAAACAAACAGATCTTCCTAATTCCTCTCTTATGTCACCGGTCATTCCAGTAGCCTTTTTGTCGCATACTAGTACGCATACCAGGCTTGTGGGTTTGTATGCTATGTCTTAATTGTCTATGTTATTTCTTCTTTTTCCTGATACCTCAACTGTCATCGTAATATTTCCACCCCTCTCACTCGCGCGCTCACTTTGCTCGTTTAACCTCATTTCAAGTATTTTCGACAGGGCCCATTAGTTCTCACTATTCTCGCCGTGCGTTTCGCGAATAGCCGCGTGGACAAGGGCGCTTGTCCGGCTGATCCCGGATGAAGCACGCGCCGGCCTGCCGCGCATCCCATTCGCTGCTGCAGCAGTGCATCAGTGATGGCCAAGTAAACCTTTCGATTTCACAGCGCGATGATGATTCGAGGACTTCGAGGCGCAGTAATCGTCATATAGTAGGAATGAATGCGAAAAGGAGCAGCTCCATAGCACGGTAAGACAAACTTACGTAGTCTTTCGAATGTCTTAGCTAGTTATTCTATATTCAATATTTGAGAAGCAAATGATGGAAGCGAAACTTACAGTGGTTCGAGAAGCGGAACCGAAAAAGAGCCTCAAAGAGAAGACAGAGAAGGACGTCGCTGTCTAAGTGGAATTTTAAGTTCAATGCGCGGGCATAAAGAAATAGCCGAACACGCACAGTCACTAGCAGATATCCAGCAGTGATTGGCGCCTGGTGTTTCCACGAACTGGATTTTACATGCCAGAGAGATGCTTGCCTCGACGTTCTCTGTCTGTCTTCTCTTTGTCCCTCATTTTCAGTTCCGCTTCTCGAACCACTTGTGTGTACGAACCAACTAGCTCCGCCGAATGCCGTATTAAAGCGAAACTTCATCCTTTTGACTGCGTGCAGTAGGTCGTCCTGTAGGTCTAGGACAAAGAAGTTGGTCGGTATTCAGTGAATCACAGAAGAGACACGGAAAAGGTATATATTAAAAGGCATGAAGATTAACCCGAGCAATTGGCATTCCGGCTATGAAGATTTTCTCAAGCAAGGCCTAATAAAATATCACTACTTCCTTGTCTGGCAATTGGACATTTTTTCAGCATAAGGAAAGACAGAGTGTCGTACTTGTCACAATGCTGCAAAAAAAAAAAAAAATCGCCATTGCGGCCATCCCCAGTTCGATATGGATCGATCGTAAAAAAGAAAATTACACCATCTCCCGCTAAAGGGGACCATGAGGCGATGCGAAGCCGGAGCACTTGCACGATCGCGTTCCGTTGGCGTTCGTTGGGCGTGCTACCGACCTCGCGTCGTGGAACGCGAAGAGGGACGCTACGCGGGTCGTATCTTCCATCTAGCCTGGCCGTTAATTCTCACAGGGGGAGCGGGGAACGCGGTCGACAGGCGGGCGAGAGGGGGGCAGCGTAGGAGAGAAGAGAGAAGGGGAGGGGACGCGCATGCGCTCGAGCTCATCGCGGCGTTGCGCAGGAGAGAATTTCGGCCTGTCTAGCCCGCGTTTCAGAGGAATAGTGGAAAGGGGGAGGGGTATGGGAGAGAGGGAGGGGAGATGGAAAGTGGAGAGGGGAAGAGGAGATGGTGAGTGGAGAGGACGTGTGTGCAGAGGGTATGCGCATGCGCAGTAAGGGTGGTCACGCCACACACCACCACCACCGGATTGAGCTCCGCCTTAAGATACTTCGCATCTAATAAAAGGCCCACACTGAGCGGCCATCCGAGCCTACGAAATATGTGGGGCGGCCCGTATCGTTCAGACCTGCTCATATTGTGGCTTCCAATATTTTGAAAGTCGGGAAAACTTCAGTGTCCCTCCATGCATTCCGTTACGATTTAAGGAAGATCATGCTTGTTTCACAAGTTAGTTCAAGGGGGAACTCGTGATAAAACTAGTGATTTTCCTCCTGAGGCCGACCGAGGCTTGCGCTTTGGGAAAGAGAAAATAACCTGTAGAATGCGTTTTATGGTATTTCCCATCACTTCAGGTTGAAAGTCTTGCCCATAAAACCGCCAGAGAACAGATAAATAGAAGAGTGCACACTAAACAAAAATCCATCGCTATAGTCTTCTATCGACAACAATTGTTCTTCGATTACTCAAGGCAACCGAAATGAAAGGTTGCAATTCTAATTCATCATGAAATACAGTGCCCTAGAAGACATTTTGTCGTAATGTTTTGATTGACTACCTTTTTGCTCTTTCACGTGCGGCATGGCCCAACATGGTTAGTTCTTGGTGATCTCCGTTTTGTTTCATTGACCCCTTTCTCTCTCTCTCTCTGAATTGGAACGTCGTGTTCGCTGTAAAGAAATAAACAATATATGAGGACAGAAAGAATCATATCCCTCTGGTGCAACACCCAACAGCTCGAGAAGCTATACAGCACGGTGCTCCGAACACACAAGACGTAGAAGAAAAGTAGCCATACTACGTGTCGAAACTGTTGCTGGAGTCACGTGCCCCGATCGGATTGAGGATTCTTCCTTTCCACTAGGAGATAAAAGTGCGCACCACAAACTGTCGCCGATAGCGAAAGGCTTGTTGCCCAAGTGATGTTGGAACGCGCTATACTGCCGACAAGTACCAAGCTTTGCCTTGTTTATCTTCTTTTTCCCCTCCGCTTACGACACATTCGCTGCCAAGCCATTATCGCGTGACAGCGGCCAGCGGATTCGATGAGAACGAAGAGTGTCACTGGTTTGAGTGCCGGCAGGAATCTCATCGATCAGAATAGTAACACTGTTGCAATAGTAAAGGAGTCAAAGGAAAGCAAAAAACTTGGATTTCATACAATAAGGGAAAAAGCTACGCCAATAGCATGGACACAAAGGAGAAATCAATGAAACCCAAAATGACTACGCTTCCAGTCTTCTTTTAGGGGCGAAGCACCTTAGGGCATCGGCTTGTCGGCGTGTCATGTCGTTGTCATGGTACATCATAAACGGGTATGGCCACAAAAATTCGGTAAAGCCACTACTCACCACCAGTCCGTTAAAAGTGGACAGGTGGAGTCCTTCATCGGTGACGCCCAGTATCTACGAGGGGGGGGGGGGGGGGGGGGGGGGCCAGGCAATTGCCATCGTGTGGCATTTTGTGTCCTGTGACGCGTGGCAGAAAAAAACTACGCCACTGCCTGGGAATAACTAACGTGCACCTAAGTCTAAGTACACGGGCCTCAAGCACTTTCGCCTCCACCGAAAATGCGGCCGCCGCGGCTGGGTTTCGATCCCGCAACCTTCGGATCAGCTGTTGAGCATTATGACCACTAGATCACTGTGGAGGGCTAGCCCAACAAATAGCTGACAACGTACCAGGATGTAATTGCATTAATTGCAAAAATTTGTCAAATTCAGTCCCAAAATTGCTTTCAAATGCCGAAGTTGTCTCCTGTAAAGCTTACTTCGTAGCATGTTGCGGTGTATACCACGAAGACAACTTATGGCAAGATCGCTGCTTATGGGCAGTTAGAGAGAGAAGAAATAGAGGAAGAAGAGCGAGCACCTTAGAGTAAGCTGCATTCCGACGCAGATTTCCGACTACGGTAGGGCAGCTGACACACCCTTGTCTACATGCCCGGTTCCAGGCTTGGCGCCACTAGTGCCTCATCAGTGAAATCTCTTTCAAAAGAATGTGGCGAATTACCTGGGGCAAGTCCTTCTTCTTCTTCTTCTGTCTCTCACGGCTCTATATGAGCGATTTTGCTGTGGGAAACACCGGCGCACACTGCATGCTTCGCCCCTCCGCAGGTTTCACGTTAGTGAAGCCGAAACACCCTTCCCTACATGCTTCGCTTCTCCCCAGTTTTTCAAAAGCTATCCGCCTGTGCTTGTTTCTGCAAGCTGTGAAAGGTTTAAATCGAAGCTTTCTGATGTATTAATCCAAATATAGTACTAGTGTAAAGGGAACATGTTCCCTTTACACTATTTTTCACAGCACTGATTCTCGCGCGCTCTCTCGATATATATATATATATATATATATATATATATATATATATATATATATATATATATATATATATATATATATATATATATATATATATATATACGTAGATTATGAAGAGTCGGTCTTCGGTTGCCGTAAAATAATTAGGAAAAAGGTATACGCTTCTAAAAAACTGTTTATTTGTCGACGTTTCGATCGGAGACCGATCTTCATCAGGATGAAATTTACCAGGCTTTGATGCGCTTTTATATCATTGTTCTCCGAGCCGAGAGAGAGAGAAAAAGGTTAAGAAAAAGTACATACAGAAAAAAAAGAGGAGAGAGAGAGAAGTAAGAAATCTGCCGAAAAAGAGTCGCGAATACGCTTGTGCACATACTTTGACTGACATAAGAATAACACGTGTTTCTTATAAGAATAACAGCGCGAATCCTATATGATTTATAAATTTAATACATTGAAGGCTGGCCTAAACATCAATCCGGGCATACTGTCAGTTCGTGCTCTGCAAGAGTCAAGTTAATAATAATCTTAACTGAAGATCTCTCTTTTTTATTTTGTTATTATTTTTTCTTTTTTATTATAGTTTATTTTATTATTTTTTCGGACATCGCTTCAGGAGCACGCTGTCGGACATACAGCATGCTCACACGCATTCCAGTCTTAAGGTATTCTCCATTTTCTTCATAAGCATTAACTGGAGCCACAAACCGGAGATCGCGACCACCTGTTTTTTAGTGCATGTGCCTTTGTACACGCTTCCCGGACTTTTACTAAGCTTTTTGAGTTGACTGCCTTTAAGCGCTTATTCGCAACTTTCACGGCCTATAGGTGGCGCGACTGTACATCCAACATGGCGGTCGTTGAGATTGTCGGCCCGCTGCAGACGATTTAGGAACGTACATGTTTGGCGAAGAGTTCAGTTCTTTGCGCTTCGGCTGCACTCCGATTTATGCTTTAGTGAAAGCAGGGTTGTGGTGACATATTATAATAAGTAAACAAATATCGGGTGCGTGATTGGAACCTCTTTAGGAAGATAAATATGCACACAATTGTAAATAAAGCAAACACACTAGTCGCGTTGCTTGCGGCGCTTAATCGCGCGTTGCAACCCCCGCTGTGTTGTCAGCACGATACAGTAGTAGGAGACTCAGTAAAGATGTCTCAGTAATATCAGAGACATTCTCGGAGACATGCTTTATCTCATTTTTGCTTGCATTGCATTCTGCCGCGTAGCTAGCTCAGCTCGCTTCAAAGCACGAAGTAATGTAAGTAAACGAAAAAAAAATGTGTTGCCCTTCGAGACCGAAGCACAAGAACCACTTGAGGCATGTGCGATTATCGGAAATACGATTTTATTGCGCTTTCTTGGTAAAAAAGAGAAAAAAAAAACCAGCGGAATGCCACAATAGGTCGACAACCAGCGAATGAAACCAGCGCAAGACGCAATTTTCACGTTTAAGAAGGGACGTTTCTGTTATCACCCTACGCTTTCGGTGTTTATGAGAAGTGCAATAAGTAACATCGTACGGGACAGGGACGAAAAAACAGCGCCATCAGCAAGTAATACAGAACAAAAAGACCTGGAGATGTGAAGGTCACGGAGGCACTTCACAGCCACTTCAGACGTGGAATGGTGCAATGGACGCTTTGAAAGCGGACTTTTCATTATATTCTAGAGGCGGAACGCATTCCTTATCAGTTCTGGTACTGTCTGCACAGCGACTGTGTGGAGCGGAGGAACGAAGCGCGAGAAAGGTGATATGAGGTAGTAGACATATACTCAAACACAATATGGGATTCTGCAGACATTCATGGGTCTTGGTCATTTGCTTGCGAAGTTTAACCCGCTTAACCACTCACGGCTTTTCGAGGCGCTAATCTGAAGGGGAGGCTTTTGCTTTGCCACCCGCTGTACGCTGTGAGCACCGAGGCCCGCAGTAAAATCAGTTGTCTTTTTCTTTTATTTTCCGTTCACATTGAGGAACCGAAAGTGTAACGTATAGAGACCGTGCACACCGTCGCAAAACGACCCCAAACGAGACAAAACAAGTGGCAACATTCGCTGACTCAAGCAGGTCCAATATTTCAATAATCTCAACAGAGCTTCCGGTGGCCACCGCTCGCCGGCGCCACGGTACCTGGAAGTTGCGAATCCCTTCTTGTGAAGCATCATCCCCTCACAGGCTTCAGGAGCAAATGTGGAGGGGGGGGAGCCGAAGACGTGAGGAGTGACAATGTGATGGAGGAATGTACCCGTGTTGTGTTGGGACTTCAAAGCATTGGAACTCGACTAGTGACTACAGGAATGTACCTCACCTGGACGATCTTTGGATATCAGCGGAGTTTTTGCTTTCTTCCTTTTCATTCTTCTTTTTTTCTTTTATTCAGGAAACACGTGTGTTTCGTAGGCCAAAGCATGTGCACGTGGGGTGTTGACGACTTTTTTTTTTTTTCAAGAAACACGTGTTATTCTTATGTCAGTCAAAGTATGCGCACAAGCGTATTCGCGACTCTTTTTCGGCAGATTTCTTACTTCTCTCCCTCTCCTCTTTTTTTTTCTGCATGTACTTTTTCTTAACCTTTTTCTCTCGCTCTCTCTGGGCTCGGAGAACAATGATATAAAAGCGCATCGAAGCCTGGTAAATTTCATCCTGATGAAGAACGGTCTCCGATCGAAACTTTGACAAATAAACAGTTTTTTAGAAGCGCATACCTTTTTCCTAATTATTTTACGGCAACCGAAGGGTAGAACCCGCTGGTAGAATGTTATTTTTCTTCGCCTCAGCTGAGTGTGTGTGTGTGTGTGTGTGTGTGTGTGTGTGTGTGTGTGTGTGTGTGTGTGTGTGTGTGTGTGTGTGTGTGTGTGTGTGTGTGTGTGTGTGTGTGTGTGTGTGTGTGTGTGTACTGTTTTGGCTGAATCCTGACGAGCGATATGCTTAACTCTCTTCGAGGTACACGCTAATTCACGTTCGGAGATCATTACGCCGCCTTCGGAGACTAGTGAGAGGCGCGATTCTCATAAAGCGGGCTAACGTGTATCTATTGAGAGTGTTATACATAAGGCAAATCAGCACTAATAAAAAACAGCAACAAGTGATCTTTTTTTCTTACGGTAAGATGCCAGATGCCAGAATTAAGCGGGGTGGGCCTGATGCCCATTTCTCAATAATTCTTCACGCGCAAAAATTCTACGATGTTAAACCAACTGCTCACGTGACGAGTTCAGAATACACACACACACACACACACACACACACACACACACACACACACACACACACACACACACACACACACACACACACACACACACACACACACACACACACACACACACACACACACACACACACACACACACACACACACACACACACACACACACACACACACTCAGCTGAGGCGAAGAAAAATAACATTCTACCAGCGGGAAATGAATTCAGCACTCATTTATACATTTTGTTGTACACTTCGCGCCTCTCCTGTGTGACATTCAAAACAGCCACGGTGGCACGATTAATTATCAACCAGTGTCCCTAAAAAAGTGGGGATAGGTCAGAAGATGATTTTAATGTTCTTTGGTTACTATATTGGGAACTATCGACAAAATGTATGTATGGCAATGATATGTAGTCAGGAGTTCGACGAAAGTTCGTCTGGTCAGGTATCATGATGAGGATGTAGATGCGGTCACTGACCAAGTCAACGTGAAAAACACAGAGACGTTTCGGGACCCATACGGGTTCCCTGTTCAAATATTTGAAATTCATAAAGAGGAGCTTTAAAGACAAAAATAAAGATAAATGGGCGAGGAAAGAGCGTATGTAGAAGAAAGGCAGTAAGGGTATTAAGGACAGCTAGTTTTTCTATTAAGATTCATGTTTGCTAGTGCCAAAAAGACGACACTTTAAAAAGGGGAAACCTCAGCCAGGGTAACAACAGGCAGAAATGGACAAATATGAGAAGGAGGAGGGGGGAATGAGAGAACAAAGCATGTTACCAGGAAGCACAGCTACTTACATATACAGTGGCTCTAAGGAGAAAACATTGTGCAACCTTTAAAAAAAAAAAGAAGCAATGCCAATTTTGCCTTCTCTATTCTCTCCTGTATTCACGAGGCAATTCAATTTCCTTCGTCGTTTCTGAATATAAGCTGTGGCCAAGGGAATTCCACTTTTGATCTCGGCATATACTATACCTACACGTACAGAGTGCACGCAGCGACTCTACAGTAGCTGCATCGGCATAATGGCATTTGCCGGCACCGGAAGTGCAGCCAGGAAGGGTTTCAAGTACTAATACAATCTGAAAACAAGGAAGTGTATCCAGTAAGGCCGGTCTCCGTATCATACCCTGCCTTTTTGCTCCCGCATGCTCAAGCACATCCGATACCGGCTTTCTCGTAAAGAAGGAAAGCTTCAGGGGCTTCGGAGACTGCAAACAGTGGCTATTCCATGGAGGACAGTCTTTTTTGGGCGGTCGCTTCCGAGGGTAGCGCCGTGGACGTAGGCTATACACCGGAGAGTCCACGAGAGGCCTGTGCTGCGTGACCAAAAGCTACGCACGTGACTTCGAGACACTTGAGGTCTTCGTCCTCGTCTTCGGCCTCCGGGACTTCATGGCAGCGACCCCTTTCGAAAACTCCCCTGGGCCATGAAACAAACTTAGAAAGAACATGCTTTTTCAGCGTCCTTCTTTATGATATGGCGACTATTTCACCTCTTGTTTCTTTCCATGTCGTTGTTTGCCACAAGCTTTCGTTTCAGATCCCATCTGTTCTATTCCATATACCACCTTTATTCTTTCTCGTTTCTAATGAACTGTCTCTGTCCCCCCCCCCTCAAAATTTCGGGGCCTCTAGCCCCCGCCTCTCCCCCTGTTCCGGCTACGGACTGCCACTATAGAGCTCTTACTCGTAGCTGATGTTTGTCTTCTTCAAGAACATTTGCGTTTTTGTATCACGCAAACATTTTAGATGGACAAAAGTTACTATATGAAACAATCATACGACGTAAACATTTTTCTTCTCGTGTAACGTCTAAATAAGAAAGATAGAACTGGCTTACACAATTTGGGGAGTATGTATATTGCCACGTCCGCTTCTCTTATTTTGATGTGTTCGAGTTTGACCAGCAAGGACGGTTATCAACGCTCGACGCTGGCCCCGAAGCAGTGTTCGAGAAGCTTCACGATTTTGGTAGATCGTTTTGTTAAAGATTGCGCGCCGCACGCGAATGTTCCAGCTTTGTCGAGAGATAACGCCGCCACCAGCGATATTGCTGGAAAGTTCCATAGCGCCTGTATAAAAGCCGACGCGCTTGACCGCTTGTCAGTTGATCGACGGACGACGCCCTGTTCGCCGCTATCATTGTACAGCGTGCATTGCTGTAGTGCTAGTTCTCATTTTCCCGGCCACAAGTTCGGCCAAATAAACAGTTTCATTCTGCAAACGCCGACTGCTGTCTTCGTCGACGTCACGACCACGTGACATCTGGTGGAGGTGCTGCTTCTTCCATGATCCGGACGCCCCCGCGAAGCGCTGACCCAAGCCCAAGCCGCGACGAGGACGACGGCAAGGAGAATTCGGATCGTCGAACAAGCCGCAGGCAGAAAGGACTGCCGCCAGAACACGGGCTCCTTCCCGAAAAAGACAGACAGCCGCAGATCCCAACATCGACCGCAGCGACGATGACCGACCCCGCGCAGCCTGCGCCGATCCTTCTTCGGCATCCCAAGGAGCCGCCAACCTTCCGCGGATCGTCGTTTGAAGACCCGGAAACCTGGCTTGAAACATACGACCGTGTCGCCGCCTTTAACAACTGGACCAATGAAGACAAGCTGCGTCACGTGTACTTCTACCTCGAAGACGCGGCCAGAACCTGGTTTGAGAATCGGGAGTCCTCACTGCAGACATGGGATCTTTTCCGCAACGCATTCCTGCACACGTTCACAAGCGTCGTGCGCAGGGAAAGAGCCGCTTCTCTGCTGGAGACCCGGGTGCAGCTGCCAAACGAAAACGTCACCATCTTCACGGAAGAGATGACTCGACTTTTCCGTCAGGCCGACGCTGCGATGGCGGAAGACAAAAAAGTTCGCCTGCTCATGCGGGGTGTCAAAGAAGAACTTTTCGCGGGACTTGTCCGCAACCCGCCCACGACGGTCGCCGAATTCCTCACCGAGGCTACGACTATTGAGAAGACACTGGACATGCGGACGAAACAGTACAACCGCTCGCCGCTGTGTGCAACGTATTCCGAAGTGCACTCACTAGCCACCGACGACTTGCGCGAAACCATCCGAGCGATCGTGCGGGAGGAGTTGCGCAAGCTGTTACCTTCGCCGCAGCCTCAAGTGGATTCGATCGCAGACATTGTCCGCGAGGAAATCAAAGAGTCACTGGGCGTTCCTCAGCCGGCACCGCCGCAGCTTCAAGCAATGAGTTATGCTGCTGCAGCCCGACGCCTTGTTGCCGACGTAACTCGCTACGTCAAGACCTGCCGGGACTGTCAGCGACGCAAGACACCGCCGACTAGGCCAGCCGGACTTCTGCAGCCTATCGAGCCACCTCGACGGCCGTTCCAGCAAATTGGGATGGACTTACTGGGGCCGTTTCCGACGTCCAATACCGGAAACAAGTGGATCGTCGTAGCTACCGACTACCTCACCCGCTACGCCGAGACAAGGGCCCTACCCAGAGGCAGTGCCGCCGAGGTAGCGAAGTTCTTCGTTGAGAACATCCTCCTGCGTCATGGCGCCCCAGAGGTCCTCATCACCGACAGAGGTACGGCGTTTACTGCTGACCTAACTCAGGCAATACTGAGATACAGCCAAACAAGCCACCGCCGGACCACAGCGTACCACCCACAGACCAATGGCCTCACCGAGCGGCTAAACAAGACCACCGCCGACATGCTGGCCATGTATGTCGACGTCGAACACAAGACGTGGGATGCCATCCTTCCGTATGTGACCTTCGCATACAACACGGCCATGCAAGAAACGACGCAAATGACGCCGTACAAGCTGGTCTACGGAAGGAGCCCGGCAACGACGCTCGACGCAATGCTACCAACCACCACCGACGAAGACGACCTCGACGTTGCCGCCTATTTGCAACGCGCCGAAGAAGCTCGACAGCTCGCCCGCCTGCGCATCAAGAACCAGCAGAGGGTCGACAGTCGTCACTATAATCTTCGACGACGCCACATGGAGTACCAACCCGGTGACCGTGTGTGGGTCTGGACGCCGATACGCCGACGTGGGCTCAGTGAAAAACTTCTTCGGCGATACTTCGGGCCATACAAGGTGCTTCGACGTCACGGCGCTCTTGACTACGAGGTCGTCCCGGACGGCATTACGAACTCCCAGCGACGCCGCGCACGACCTGAAGTCGTCCATGTCGTGCGCCTTAAGCCGTTTTTTGCGCGTTAGCGAACCTGGGGACTCTACTTTTTCCTTTGGTATTGTAATTTATTTGTGTATGCACTTGTTTTTTCCTTTCCATGTTCTGTTGCAAGCATCGGGACGATGCTTTTTCAGAGGAGGGCAATGCCACGTCCGCTTCTCTTATTTTGATGTGTTCGAGTTTGACCAGCAAGGACGGTTATCAACGCTCGACGCTGGTCCCGAAGCAGTGTTCGAGAAGCTTCACGATTTTGGTAGATCGTTTTGTTAAGATTGCGCGCCGCACGCGAATGTTCCAGCTTTGTCGAGAGATAACGCCGCCACCAGCGATATTGCTGGAAAGTTCCATAGCGCCTGTATAAAAGCCGACGCGCTTGACCGCTTGTCAGTTGATCGACGGACGACGCCCTGTTCGCCGCTATCATTGTACAGCGTGCATTGCTGTAGTGCTAGTTCTCATTTTCCCGGCCACAAGTTCGGCCAAATAAACAGTTTCATTCTGCAAACGCCGACTGCTGTCTTCGTCGACGTCACGACCACGTGACAATATCGCTGTGATAGACCTTGTTCTGGTAGTCAAAGAATGTTGTGCTGCTATGTAGTGCGCACAGTAACGTTTTCAAATGTGGAAGACCAACGCGCATTATTCGGTGGCTACGGTGAACCTACCAGCATAAAAAAATAGTTGTGCTCCTTGATATCCGCAGCCTCTTTCTGGAGTGGTTCGATAAGCTAAGTTTGATTGCTCATTGAATTGTCGTCAAGTGAGCCACCGAACGAACTGTCTAGGAGCGGCCACAATGTAACCAGTTTTCCTGCCTACATGCGTGAATTCTAGGCAGGACATTCGTTTATTTATTTATTCAAAATACCTTTGAAGCCCGCGAATAAGGGCACTGAGGAAAGGGAAGCTTCAAAATTGTTACACGCTGTAGGTAGCGTATGGGTATACAAATGATAAGATAAAGAATGATATGTAAGGAAGTTCGAATACACAAAATAATCTCTATTTTACAAATGTGCTACAAATGACTGAACATCGCTTTTAAGGCAGCGTGCAGTTAAAAAAATCACAAAAAAGAACGAAACTCAACGTTAAGAATTATAAATGAAGCGTGGAAGGTGCACCATCAGTGACATGCTGAGGGTGCAGGCTCGTGTGCCCTTATTTAAAAAAAGAAAGAAAGAAAGAATTTCATTGTTCTTGGGGAAAACGTGTCGAGCCAGAACTTCTCGGAGTGTAATGTAGGATTACCGTCTTCGTGCACGAATGATGATGGTCAGCCGATGAATGCGTGAAATTTTCAAAAATTCCACAGACCATGTAGTCTTTCAACACAAGACGGCGAAAACCTGGTTGCACTCATGTAAGGGTAGTGAGCCGCAACGAGCAAGTACGCATTTTTTTTTCATTAAATCGACCCTTTTAACGCCTCATGCGAGCACCTTTATTTTGCATGTCTTTTTCAAAGGCCCGTGGACTATGGCAACACGCACACATACGTACCTGCCAGACTAGTACATGTTACAGAAAGTAAGCGATTGGAATTACAATTACTTCCTTTTAAAGGAAATCGATTATAGTGGTCAATTACAGCCCCAGAAAATAACTGGGCAAGTACAGAAATGTAATCGATTACTTTTGAGCTACTTTCCTTCAAAATTTTACTGCCGTAACACAATAACACAAGTTTCTTCAAACTACAAATACTGTGCCATTCATGGTGCAGAGAAGGCTGGAGGATTGCGCGAAAGCTAGGAGGCTTTCAGTGACCTCTGTGATATAGCGTTACACGTTGTTAACATTCGACAGTAGTTGTTTTTCAAAGTTTTCGTCGCTGGTTGTTCCACGTTTCTTCGTTGAGAGGTCAGCTGCTACACTGAGCACTCTCTCAATGCATGCGCTGGAGGGAAGGGTGGTATTATAACGTAGGAACACCTTGCGCACCAGCTCGTAGTTGCGCACTGCCTCGATGCTAGTGTCCATGTCATCTAAGAAGCGTCGCGTTTCGCCGTTGCTGGTGCTCGGGTAAGGCGTTGCAGGCAAGGCCAAGGAAAAGGTGAAAGAGTTGGCTCTGTAGGGATCCTCCACTGTCAGGACGGGGGTCCCAACAAAGCGGTCGCATTTTTTTCGGGACGAGAACTCCCGTAGAATAGTGGTTAGAACTTCATGTTGGAAAAAAAGTAATCGATTGCCGGTAACCAATTACAAAAAGAAGTTATTGAATTACCTAGAACGTTAAAGTTTCGATAAAGCAATCGATTATATTACAAGCTTACCAGAAAATGAAATTTATAACAAGTAATCGATTATTTGTAACGCGTACGTACAACTCTCGTAGCTGCGTACTTTTTTTGATGCTGAGGCTAATATTTGTGATGATGACTAAGCCCTTTGTGATAGGTGTGAAGCTTTACACCCATCATTCATTTCGCAATTCTGAAGAAAAAGGAAAAGATGGCTTTCGCCTCCAATTCGTTTTAGACAACTCCATAAGAGACCATGTGAGTTATTTCCTCTCTTCTCTGGCCCTATCTTCAAACTCCTTAGGACTAAATAATCTTCTCACCGTGCACTCACTGAGAATTTGTGCCTCTTTTTAGAAAGCCGCATGACTAAGTTCATCAGCCGCAACGTGATCACACGCAGGGGCACATTCAGCCCGACTGAAATCGCCCACACAAATTCAATCGTCTCCATCATCCCCTTTTTTCACTCTTTAGTTGTTTTTTTTCTTTACTAGCCTTCCTTTGATCAATTACAAGCCTTGCCGAGCGTTGAAAATTTGAACCGAGATTAGGTTCCTCAGAATGAATGAGCGGGAAGAAAAGGTAGAAGCCTCGGGCGATCTCTTTCTGGCGTTGTTAAGTAGTTCGTTAGGCGGCAGCGCCGGCGACGCTTTTAATGAGAACAGCTTAACGTGAAAATTTGGTTCCTGCGGTAGGTTTCTTTAGAGAATCTTGTCAAGAAAGAACAGTCAGTCAGTCAAGAACTTTATTCATCGGTCCTGAGGAGTTTAGGCCGCCGGGGGATCCAGGGGGGACACCCTAGCAGCCGCTACCGTAGGCGACGCCCGAGTCGGGGCGGGAACGTGATGGCGTTCCGCCAGATCTTGGGCCCTCTCATTGATATGTTTTATTTGAGCGCAACCTTTTTAACCATTCTCTTCTCGTAAAGATAGGTTTATGCAAGACGACTGACGCCTTTTTAGTGAGTTTCTTGGGAGGGATTCTCGGAGCCCTTTGCTATTTGTGCTGAAAGGGAAAGGCGCATGCAGAACAATGAACTAACGTGTTTTGGTAAGATTTCTTTGGGATTCTTATGGTGGTGGTTTGGTATTCTCCACTGGCAATAAAAGCACGACTGCAAAAAGCTAGCTCCACGTTTTATAAAGAATGAAGGAGTTAGAAAGGGTATTGAGACGATGGTAACAAATAACATGTTTCACTGCCGAAAGCGCAGATCAGAAACGCAAAGGCGTTTCTCATAATCATATCTTGGCTTTGGGACGTGAAACGCCAACAATTATTTAAATCAAGATCTCCGCGCGTTGTTCTCAGTGTATAGGAAAAGAACGCTGATCGAACGCTTAGCTTGGCAAGCACAGGACTCTATACTATATTGTCGCCCGTATTACATCCGCTATATTTCGCACTTCCAAATGGACACAATAAGGGCACATGTAGTCAAGTGCGCTAGAGTCAAAAGGGACGATAATAATGAGGAAGCCTCATTATTATTCTTCTCCACCCCATCGACCCACAGCCGCAGACACGACCGCGGTCTCTGAATGCGTAAATTGGACCGCTTCCCTGACAGGGCTTCGCATGGAACTATGAAACGAGGTTGCTTGTTAATGCTTCTTGTTTGCTTCACATAACACATACATACACCCATGCTTTCTCTCGAGAACCACCTACGTCGATGCACCCTGTTTTCGTGCATTGTACTGGCCGTTCCCTGCCATTAATCGTAGCTTTTGTGCAAAACAGTTACTTCGAAAGGCACGGCGCTGCCAAGCATTTTGATGCGGTATAAGGGGAAGCTTGCGCTAGCGTTCGGTATGCTCGTGTTTGGCGCCGCTCATTAGCTGTCTAACGACTGGCGGAGTTCAAATCGCAGCGGCCGTGTTGGCAGAATGAACAAATTAAAGACGAATGGAGGAGCAGCGTTATCAGATTCTTGAGAGCAGTGGATCGTTCGAAACGTATGGCAGTGACATTATCAGGCTATCATGTGAGCGTCGTCTTTATTTTACTTTTCAAGGCATGCCGTTTCTTCTAGCCTGAGTTTATGGTTTGCGAATAATGTCGTCGCAATGCTAGTGATTTTGCAGTAACAACAAAACAACGACATCTAACTGATCGAACGTAACATAATTGTGCCTCTGGTCTATATAATAGCAAATTTATCTGTATTATTCATAGAACACTTTGGTGGATCATTTCTTCTGTATACCATAAGCTTTCGGAAACATTAGTGCGTGTTGAAGCACATACAATGATTATAATACCACTTGACAGCAGTTCCGCATAATGCCACTCTCTTAAATAGGCTTAATATATTACACTAAAAACCTGAAGCTGGCTATTTTTTATATTGTAGCGTAACCTCGCCTCGTCAAAAGCATATATATATATATATATATATATATACATTGCCGAACTAGCAACGTTGGCCTGATGCGTAATTTTTTACCGAAGGTAATCTCGACACACGGATAAAAAAATATGCTCTTCGACCCAAAACACGAATAACTAAACGATTCAAGAGTTTGGTACTTCGTAGCCAAATTGCTGTAGCTTATGCAAAAGTAAACTGGTGCTTAAAGCAGTCAACAACTTCACAGTGAACAGCTTCATTCTCTATGTAAATATATCGCAGGCCTATCCTCCAAGGCTGAATCTGCCTAGAGTGAACAACATATTTCTCCTCATTGTCCTCCTCATAAAGGTCAGCAATATATTATAGCACGTATCTCTGAACCCTGCGCCTTAGTAAACAAAACTAATGAAGACACCTTACAAACACTGCCGAGGCAGCCCACGGGCGTCCACTAATTATCTCATGCCTTCAGCATACGGCGCGCAAAGCACATCTCTAACGCACGAAGACAGCACACAAAGCTCGCGAGTATTTCCTGCTTTCTCCTTGCTGTTCCCCCAGGAAAGCCCGCTACTCTCAGCAGTCCTTGCGTGGCTACTTCTGTGGGACCTCCAGAATCACACAGGTAGTTTTTCTTTGTTACCGTCTCCTATGCCGGGCGGCACACAGCAGTATACACCTTCTGTCTCGTTGGCGATGGAAGTGCTGCTCCCACTCTAATTCGAGATAAGCAACCGTGGATGTTCCTTTCCTTACTCTTCATCAGCGTCGCTTTCCCGGCTGGATTGGGCGCATGGAGATGCCGCTGAGGATTTTACCGAGCTTCACGAGTGGGTCACAGCTATAAAGTGCTAGCATGCGTGCAACGGTAGAAAACAGCAAAAGAAACCGCCAAGACGTTCTCGTGCTGGGTCGAAAACGAATAGTTGCCGGCAATCTCTGCCAGCGATTCATGCTTGCCAGTGCACTAACCGCGGGAAACGCCTGTCCCCTCATTTCAATTGTATGTGCGGTGTGTGTGCATGTACGTACGTGCATGCGTGTTTGTGTGTGTTTGTGCGTGTTTGTGTGTGTGTGTAGTAGCAATGACGTAATTCCCCATCAAGATCACAAAGGCCCATTTTCACGCGAGCTCTCTTCTCCTTTATTTGTCACCGCACTGGGGATTTTTACCTTCTGGAGCTTCAAAGTAAGAGTTCAGACTAATTTCCTTAAGTTTTATCGCAAGCTTCTTAGTTTGCACGCTTTTATGTTCGACCCTTCGCACCTTTCTTTTGTTTTCGTATGTACATTCGCAGAAAAAAGGTACACATAAACGGCACACGTGCAAGCTAGACGGCGCTTTCTTAAACAGAAGAAAGAAGTGGTACTGGTAAGTTTAGACATTACATTGCATGAACTCAAAGTGTCACCACCCATTTAGTGTTTTTGTCCCGCTTCAAAGCAAGAATCGATGTAAGTTAGGTGAAACAAAACAGAAAGCAAAGTGGAGCAAGAGTGATTTACACAGCCACCGTCTTTATGCAATACTACAAAGGACTACAGGTTAAAGCGTGGAGAATAATTATAAAAGTCGGGTACTTCGTGCTCTGTTGGTCTGAGCATTCTGGCTGGTTGCGGCGCACCAAAAGCTCACCGGTTGACATGCGATGCCTTTAGAGCGCCAGGGAAGGGAAGCATAATGAACGGATGAACACACTAAGCTATCGGGTGCTCCAGAGCAAGGCACTCTCGAGCAAATTGCCGAGCGTAGCTCTTTTCTCAACCCTTTCCTGTTACTTATATCGGCACAGTGCTGGCTGTGTACGCCATCGAAACAAACGACGCGGCAGCTCGGCGAGCGGCTTTGCCGGCTCTGTCCAAACAATGCTCGGGGCTAGAGTTTCCGATTATTCTCTTTTCGCTGCTTTCCTGTATCTCGTTCCAGCAGGGTCATCTTCTTCTTGCCATCGGCCACTCCACTTCACATTGCTTTTCGGTACCATAAGAACAAGTTCAAGTGGCTAACTTTAGTAGAATATGTTTCTTCCGGACCTCTCGGCAACCTGGTTGTGTGATACTTGTTCACACTTCTTTATTTTTTTTACTGCTTTTGCTGCGAAGCAGCTCATTTAGCAAGTTAATCTAGTACGAAAGCTCTTCAGAGCTCTTGCAGCAATAATAATGCTCATGCCCTTTCCGATGTTTTCATTGACTACTAATAATAATAATATCGGCGGTTTAACGTCCCAAAACCACGATATGATTATGAGAGACGCCTTAGTGAAAGGCTCCGGAAATTTCGACCACCTGGGGTTCTTTAACGTGCACCTAAATCGAAATACACGGGCCTCAGACATTTTCGCCTCCATCGAAAATGCAACCGCCGCGGCCGGGATTTGATCCCGCGACCTTCGGGTCAGCAGTCGAGCGCCATAACCACTAAACCACCGTGGCGGGGCGTTTTCATTGACTACAGCGGCGAAGTATTCCCAGCACTGCTATCTTCAAAAGTTAAGGTCTCTGACTTTCATTTCTTTTTTAAATACGAAGCATTTCTTAGTTAACCTCAGACACTTTGGTGGTTCCTTTCTTTCATCTATCTATCTATCTATCTATCTATCTATCTATCTATCTATCTATCTATCTATCTATCTATCTATCTATCTATCTATCTATCTATCTATCTATCTATCTATCTATCTATCTATCTATCTATCTATCTATCTATCTATCTATCTATCTATCTATCTATCTATCTATCTATCTATCTATCTATCTATCTATCTATCTATCTATCCGCCTAGATCTGGCCGCTATCCTGGTCGCCTCTATAACTTGTAATACACCAAAATTGTAATAGCAGGGGATCAGTGTATGACGAACACGATTCACTGGATCATGACAGGAATAACGCAAAATGACTATGGCGTACGTCATGAAATTCTGTCCCCCTGTCTCGTGTGGCACATACCTACCACGTGGTCCGTCAGAATGACGCAGTGTTCTCTTCATTTCTTATGAGGTTGGCGATGGCCTCGTGCTGACCGAGTATGAGGTATGATTCATTGAGAGCCGCTTTGTGACGGGCGAAGAGGCCGCCGCTAAGTGCCCTGACGGCATACGGCTATACAACAGCAATGCGGACGCCGACCGCTATATTGCACGCTGCCTCGACGCTGCGGACAACGTGTTATGTCATCCCGCGTGCTGGCTATAACTATAACATAACTGGCTATAAGAACCAGCAGGCACGCAGTGATGCCCTTACCAAGGTGGCCAAGATAAACGCAAGCGACATGGATGGCCTGCCGGTCTGAATTTGCCTGAGCATCGGCAAGCCGCACATTATCACGGCCAACATCGACGTAAGCGACGGCCTCGTTAAAGGAAACATGAGCACCCGGTGGTATATCGTGGTACGGCAACCTCGTGCGACTGTGGCTTGAATTTCCAACGTACACGGTAGTCATTATGGTTCCAGCCAGGACGAAGCACATCACTACCTCACACCCCTCAATAGAATTGAAATGGGTGCTCGTGGTAATCCGAACCATTACAGCCACTATATACGCCAGAAAAATATCTCGTGTAAGCAGACACAGTTTCCCCTCGCGCAAGCAAACGCCTTAACTTTATATAAGTCGGAAAGGGCCACATACGCCCAGGTGGTCTACGGATACGATAAGCGCCAACCACTGAAGTTGGTCTACGTAGAACATTCCAGGGCTACCAGCCTCGATGGCCTATACCTCACCAACGCAAAAGGTGACTTCAGGTTCCGACAGTCGGCGGTTCCATCGACAGACAGTCTGTCGACGAAATGACCCGGCTAGCAAACAGGACTCTAGACAATGTCTTCGAGCGTGCTACCAACTTCGTTCGATGCCAGAGCCACAACAATCACCTCACGTTCGCCGCTCTCAACGTAGTCTGTGCACGCGCACGTGCACGACCTCGAAACAGACGCTCTGCTCATAGAAACTGGCGTGTTAGCACTATCTGAAACCTGGAGTGACGAGCCCACTGCAATCACGAGATTGTCATTCACAGCAAGCGCCTTCATTGCAAGTGCGGCGGCGTGGGCACATATAAGAACACGGCGATGCGCAACTTCAACCTCGTCCGCATCAAGCTTCGGCGGCCGCCAGACACAGAACACACGCAGACAAGCAGCGGGATCGGCGGCGTCTGTGCTGCGCACATCAATTACAATAAGAAATTCATTCCGCTCGCCACTATCAACCTAAGAACTAAGGGTACCCCTGGCTCACATGCACGCAGGTTCCTGAAACTTGCGTGCGTTCTCCATCATAACGGAAAAGTATAAACACTACATATCAGGTTACCGAGTCTGGCGTGGGTAATACCCAGTTTGCTGTTGGCATCGTTACGCAACTGTAAACAACTGGTTATATAACACATTTGCGACTCTTCAACTATGTGTGTGCGTAAATCATTTGCACATATCGTTAGCGTCATTTCGTAATATTTCGCTTAATGCAAAAATTATGCCCGTCACCTTTTAGCCGCATGCTTCGCATAGCATCGATTCCCACGGCGAATTTTTTTTAGTGCCAACCATTTCTTAGCGAACTATATGCACATTGACTGTTTGTATGTACGTATCGTACGTATCTATCTCTATCTAGCCGACTACGTCTGGGGGCTCTCGTGATCGCCGCCTTGACTTGGTGTAGGACAAAATTGGCATGGGAGGGTAGGACGGTTTGTCGAATATGAATGTCTGGTCATGACAGGAAAAATGTGAAAATGTAGTCGTGTATGT
This sequence comes from Rhipicephalus sanguineus, assembly GCF_013339695.2. Classification (NCBI taxonomy): domain Eukaryota; kingdom Metazoa; phylum Arthropoda; class Arachnida; order Ixodida; family Ixodidae; genus Rhipicephalus; species Rhipicephalus sanguineus. The sequence goes on along the minus strand of NC_051180.1, from coordinate 62,065,109 downwards.
CATCAAACCTTTTCCTCTAGACACGTGTGGTACATACCGGTTTACCACGGGTCGCGGTATACGGGTATGCGCCACAGGTGATTGATAGTTTATATCTACCCAGAGACGGTGAGAACACATTGGTAACTTAAGTCCGATAGCGCTAATAAAAACCGACATCGGCCGCGTTGACCCGACGATTGCAAATAATAAAAATTAGGCTCTCAGCAGGAATCAAACCCAAGAATTCTGCGTGGAAGTCAGGTGTTGTATCACAGAGCCACGCCAGGTCAAGAAACTGCTCTGGAAACACACCATATGCAGGCGTAATGTCGGTGTAAGGTCAATTTTGGTTGGGGGGGGCTGGCAGTGCTGGGCAGTATCGAAGATACATGTATCTTAGATACTCTTTGGGTATCTTGTATCTGTATCGCGATACGTCTCACACGACGTGTATCAGTATCTGTATTTCCGATACATTGAAGAATGTATCGTGTATCTTGAGATACAAGATGCTGCGATCGCATCACTACCGTGCGAAACAACAAGCGTTGGCTGAACGCCGCTTCTCAAGCTGATACTGCTGCCACTAAGTCACCAGAATAAAGGTGAAGGCCGTGACATTATTATATCTTTCCACCAGAGTTTTCCAGCGAGGATAGGCGATGAGCTGTGAGCGTTCCTATTGGTGGAGCAGACTCACGTGGTGGCGCTCGCGTCATCTCGATAGACAAGCGCGCGAACGTGCGCCCAGCCGACCTTTCATTTTATCGCTTTTTCCTTTTAGTTGTGACAGTGCCGTGACACTTGGCAATTAGCAACGGTCCAGTGCCGCGTACTCCAATGCGCGCAGTGTTTTTCGCACATATTCTGATGCCGCTGTAGTGTCATTATCGAAGTTGGTCGATTCCACGAAAGATAAAAGAACGGTGTATATTTGATGTTTCCGATTTTCCTGATAATTTTGTATGTTGTGCACATATGACTGCACAGCACGAAATCGCAGTTGAATGAATGTTGAAAGAATGCCAGCATGGGTGATTCCTTTGCGTCTAGTGGCTTTCACACATCGACGATTTGAAGGATCTCGTGGATGTAAGTTTGACACACATGCACTAAGATTAACTTATATGCAAATAATATTCCAACAGCTATGGAACCACCGGTACCGACGCTGGGTATAACAGAGCAAGCATTCACATAACAACCGCTATCTTGGCGTACGTCTCTTTTTCTTTTATTCAAAGAGTTTTTAAAATCATAATTCGATTGTTAGCACAAGTTCTTTCTTAGCTGTCCTTCTTTTCCATCCCATAGATTATATATGATTCTATATATATTTTTTGCTGGTCTGCTTACTGCAATATGCCTTTAAGGTACTGCCAAGGTAAGCCCTCTGATTTATTCTTGCTTTTAGCGTCATTTCTGCTACTGTTTACATACTTATAGTCCACTTGAATTTACTTTTATTTAAAGGCAATGTTGAGATAAGTTATATAATAAACCGGGCGCGCCTGGCGTAAACAGTAACAAAAAAAAAGTCACAGCTTAGCCGCAAGGGCGCAGCAATGAATGCGATAGCAAGAAACTAATGCTATACGAAGTGAGGCCCGCCAATGGATACTCTCAGTTTGAACAGCGCTCCTGTTGCAAAGGCGGCCAAAGCAGCGAAGGAAACTAGAGTGCTTCAAGTGTCGAGCTGTGACACTTGATAGTTCGCGCTCATCTTCTGTTTGTTCGTTTAGCGGCGTCCCTTGAGCTCGAGTGACTTTCGTACGCTCCGTAACATGAGCGCTGACATCACGGTGAAAGCGTGAAACATCCCTCTCCCCTCACCACGAGAAAACCGCGCGAGCAGACAGCGGAAGGCCAAGGTTCTCCCTGCGCAAATATAAGAAGAAGCGAGCGAGCTCGCCGACGACATTTTAGTCCGCCCGTCGAGCTCCTAGCGCCATCTCGCTGGTAATGAAGAAACGCCTATAAGCGCCTAACGTCTCCGAGTCCGTCCAGCGGTAAAGGGTGTGTATATAACGCTCGCCGTTAGCTACGTGGAGGATCTGCGTTTCGTGGCGTAGTGGTTAGCGCCACTCGCTGCGGAGCAAGAGATCCCTGGTTCGATTCTGCGCTTCGGAAGCATTTTTCTGAATTATTTTTCTTTGGGGCTTTTATATATATATACATACTTATACATATACGGTGCATGACGGCGGCGACGGCGACGGCAAAATTCAGCCGAGACTGTCCATATAATTGCTATCGCAATAAAATTCTGCTTACTACTAAGTAGAATCGCGAAATTGAGTTTTCATTGTAATAACGCAAATTATTAGGAGCCATTTTAAATATGTTACCAAAGGTATTCGAGAAACATTGTTATACCAAATGCTCAGTTTTTCTCACTAGCGTCCCAACGAGCCCAATTTTCAATAGGCACTGAATTCAATTATCACAGCTATTAGGGACTACCCGCCGCGGTGGTCTAGTGGTTATGGTACTTGCCTGCTGACCTGAAGGTCGCTGCGGTGGTATTTCGATGGAGGGAAAATGCTAGAGGTCCGTCTGCTTAATTTATATTTTAGAACCCCAGGTGGTCAAAATTTTGGGACGTCAAAATTTTGTATACATACATATTATAAATGTATAATCATATCGTTGTTTTGGGACGTCAAACGCAACAATTATTATTAGCTCTGTGGGGTGCTGCCTGTATCGTCTTTCTATGCTTATTCGCTGTGCTTGATGCGCAACCGCTTTCCAATTTTACTTAGATATATTCGTCTTCCTTGTTTAGGCTTCCCTAAATTATGTTACTGTTACTAATCACTGAATCTGAATAGCGGCGGTGTCCTGTGGCGCTTTGTGCCACTGTACAATACGTCTGAATCGTTTCTGGGCGGCACATGTTCTTGGTGAAGTACACCTGTCCGGTGATCCGTTATTGCGAAAACAATAATACGTTTACGGTAAAGGTGGAACTCCACAGTGGTATTTGCACCATCGTGCGGAGGCTTATTATTGAAGTTCTTATGATCACGTGGCAACCCGCTAGCTGATCGGCAAGCAGAGCAGCGACTCCCACCAATTACTAAATCGACAAGCAAGAACGTCTACAATCGAAGAGCATAAAAGTGCTGTCAAGTTAAGCAGCTAAATCAACGCCATTAAGTTGTTTCGGAATGAAACTAATATACCTTGAGCAAGAAGCAGAAAACTTTCGAGATGCTAATACACATAAAATCATATGAAACAAAACTGGTCGCAGTTAATACATTTTCAAGCGAACATTTTCGTACATCGGCATTTAGACATACATTAAATAGATATATAATAACAAATTTGCGATTGTATCAAAGTATCTTATGATACAATTGGAATGTATCGTATCGGATACAATCATTGTGGTAGTATCTTGTATCTGTATCTCAAATACTTCTAGCCTGAGTATCTTATATCGTATCGCGATACAATTTCAAAGTATCTTTGCCCAGCCTTAGGTGCTGGCTATCTAATTTTATAACAAATCAATAAGCACTACATATGTACTCTTACGATACAGGCGTCATATCAGGTTAACCTGTATGGTTCCAATAATGGCTGCGCTTTTATAGCAAGTCAATAAACATTACATTTGTATTCCTATGATTCAGCAAGCTAATCAAGTGTTGCTCAACCCCCGGAGGAATGTGCTAACGAAAGCTACACACCGTAAAGTGCACTTCGTTTCGATGATGCTGATATATGTGCGCTAACATGAGTGCTTATGCTACGTCAGACCATAAGTTGCCCTTTATGCTCCAGTGTTGTACACGTGCTTGGTGAGCCCAGGATGTGCCCACAACTACTAGACTTACTAAAACACGTCGATCCACTTCGTAACGCTGGGCTCAAAGCCAAAAAATGCAGCATACAACTGCTTGCTGGCTACTTTGCATGAAACCGATTCCCACGAGACGTGGGATCCGCCGCATTTTTGGAGTGGTTGCTCGACAAGTATCAAGCTAGTTTTTGAGGGAGATGCCCTACCTTGTCAGGTAAATGTGGCGGGCCACTCGAGGCGCCGTGTGTGTAACAAACCGTCAGATCATCTCACAACGGGTTCTTGTGGTATCCTGTCGCTTCTCACCGGCGAAATGAAGGCTAAGCTGCACGACTTCCAAGTCCCCCGTTCCTTTTTTCCGTTCCTCCTTGGAAGTCCGCTTGCACCTTTTTTGTGTTCTGGCTTCTATCTTGCTTACTTTGTCCTTACTTGGCTGATATGCCAAAGACAGGTGTCAGTACATCCAATGTACTTTCATTGGGTGTCGTTCAGGGTTCATTAGGCTGGCCGACATCTACGCGAATAGGTCAGTAAGGTGGATATTTGGGCAAGTTGGTAAATCTTCATCTTAACACAGCGCACACACACGAACACAGAAGAATAAGGAAACGACGACACGAGCGCTGAACTTCCGGGAACGCAGAGCCTTAAGTATCGATGTCACTGACCTATATTACTCTTTGCCCCATAATAAGCTGATGGAATGTGTAAAAGATTGTATTCTAGAAAATGATGAAATAGGTTTTCGGAACATGTGTGGTGTATCAATTGAAGCTTTTCTGGAGGTGTTGTCCATGTACTGCAGGTCCACTATAGTTGGGTGGAATAACAAACTGTTTCTTCAGCGCAACGGGGTGTGTATCGGGTCCAAGGTCGCTCCGGTCCTAAGCAATATTTTTCTTAGTTTTGTAGACAGAGGTGTAACGAAGAAGTTAAAAGATGTGACCAGTCTGGTGTGTAGATATGTGGATGACTACTTAGTAATGATAAGAAGTGAAGGTTTTACACTAAACGTCGGTTGTGTCCTGAAAGCATTCCAAGAATGTGGATATGGGTTAAACTAAAGTTTATTGGATTGGAACGCATGTATATATACACGCAGGGAAAGCAAGAAAAGAAAAAAAAAACCAAGAAGTAAAAACCGAAAGGTGAAAAGAATAAAAGTGCCGATAAGTCACACACGTGTGCCAACACCGCCCACCTTCCCATGTCTCGCCAAAAACAAAAGCTCTTTGTCAGAAAGATGCAAGGAAGGCGTGCTTACGCATGCGTCCCCAGACCGTTTAATTTCCTCAGCCTCGATGATTTCCCTCACCCTTTGGTCCCGACTGTTATCGTTTGTTAGGAGAGTGTCGTCTCGGGTGGATGAAACGGACAGTGCTAGGTGTGTTTCCGCAGGTGTTGACGTTCTGTTTCGGGCCAGGCCCTCGCGTGTTGTTACCCCTGTGGCACGTGTGAGGCGTTTCTTTCTGGAAAATAACTTAAGCTTGCTTACGTCTGATAAAGAGGGTGGTTTCATGGTTTTGCCCTATGCTTGCTTCAAAGATAAGGCACTTCAGGCCATTAATGCGTCGTTTAACCGGCGGAATGACGTGTCTTTGTTGAAAGTTAAAAGGCACGCAAAGAAACTCTGCGAGAACATAGGTTTGGAAAGTTTGGCTCGCAGTATTGAAAGGTGCAAGAAATGCTCGTTAGACTTGTTCTTTTCGGCAAAGACCCACAAGGAAGGGTGCCCATTAAGGGTCATTATTTCGGAACGAGGTTCGTGGCAGAAGCTTGTGGCGTCGTTTTTGTTAGAGAGCCTGCGATTGCTGAAAATTTCTGATCCTTTCTTGATCAAGAACGCCGATGATGTCATTGAATTTTTGAAACCTCTTCCCAGTATGTCCCTTGCCGCTTTTTCCATTGACGTGAAGGATTTGTTTTATTCAATTCCTCACAAAGATCTGTTACATTGTGTCGAAGACGCCATAGATGACTATGGTGCTGTATCATTTTCTGGAAAGTTGGGTATTTCCGTGGCGGGTTTTTTGGATCTTCTTACACTGTACCTTAAGTCAACCTTTTCTGCCTGGGCTGGTGATGTGTTTTTGCAAACGTCAGGGCATCTGTATAGGGTCGTGCATTGCTCCGATCCTTAGCGACCTGTTCTTGGCCCGCATTGATAGGAAACTGGAAAACCAGTTACAAGGGGCTAGCGTTGTGAAAGTTTTCCGGTATGTGGACGATTTTTTGGTTTTTCACTCGGCAGATTTGGCAGGTTGCGAACAGAATGCCATGTCTATCTTGAAGGTCTTCCAGGACGAGCTCCAACCCCTTGAGGCCACGTATGAGCTCCCTGAAGGTGACACCATCAAGTTTCTAGACTTGAGGCTGTTTTTTTCGGGACATCACACCTGTTGGCGGTATGAGCCTCGTGCTCAGAAGCCATTGCTGCCCTTCTCGTCGGGCCACTCGAAGCTGGTGAAAAGGGCAATAGCGCACTCGGCCTTGCAGAAGGCCCTGTGCAAGTCGTGTCACCACAAGGTGGATGACGCCTTTCTGGAGCAGGTGTCCCGCCTTAGGTCGCAGGTTACACGCCGGACGTGGTGTCGTCTGTGACTGAAGGCTTGCTTAGGGATATCAGGGACCCCAGGAAGAAGGAGGAACGCAGAGCGAGATGAGGGCGCAAGATAAGAAGAAGACAGCTGTGGTGCCTTATGTGCATGATGTCTCGCACAGGCTTAAGAAAATCGGGGAAAGCGCTGGGGTTCGCGTGGTTTTTTCGGCCCCTGAAAAGCTTTCGGGCTTGTGCAGTTCGACCTCTCGGATGAAAGAAAAAAGAGGCTGCCCACAGACCATAAGCGAAGTTCGTTCCATGCGTTCAAGGCGTTGTGTACGCCATCCCTCTGACGTGTGGTAGAAAGTACGTGGGTCAGACGGGACGTTGCCTGAACGAGAGGCTCCGTGAGCACTACTACAGCGTCCAAACGACAGTATCGGGGCACCTCGGCATCCACGTGCGGGATTGTGAGTGTAGGCCCCTCTTTGATAACACTGCGGTCCTTGCACGCAGTCGGGACCAAAGGGTGAGGGAAATCATCGAGGCTGAGGAAATTAAACGGTCTGGGGACGCATGCGTAAGCACGCCTTCCTTGCATCTTGCTGACAAAGAGCTTTTGTTTTTGGCGAGACATGGGAAGTGGGGGCGGTGTTGGCACACGTGTGTGACTTATCGGCACTTTTATTCTTTTCACCTTTCGGTTTTTACTTCTTGGTTTTTTTCTTTTCTTGCTTTCCCTATGGGTTAAAGTTCACGATGGAGACCCCACAGCAAAACAAGTTACAATTCCTGGACCTGCAATTAAAGTTTGAACGCAACCATTTATGCTGGATGTATAAGCCCAGGACAGTGAAGCCGTTACTAGACTATGGTTCAGGGCATTCCAAACTAATCAAAAATGGGGTGGCCTTCACGTGTTTGCGTGCCGCTCTAACTCGCTCGTATCATCACGCAGTAGCAGAAAGTTTTTTAGAGCAGATAAACAGATTGAAAGTGGCAGATTACCCTAACTCGGTCCTTAGAATGACAGCAACAAAGCTATTGAAATGGATAAAGTTCCAAAACAAGAAACATGAAAAAGACGGGGATGATAGCAGGAATAAGAAGCATTTAGCACTTATTCCGTATGTGCACAAAATGTCTCACGGTATAAAGAAAATAGGAAGGCGGTTTGGAGTGAACGTCGTGTTCTCAGCGCCCTTAAAGACGAGTAGCATATGCGCAGCGGTAAAAAGAAGGTGTGATGGCAAGGGTAACAAAGGGAAAGGAGGGTGTGGAATTAGTCATGTAGATGATAAGTGCTTTGTTTCTTGTACCCAGGGGTGGAAGCGGACTTGAGTGTTTTGGAGCAGCTCAGGGAGCAGGCATAATGCTGTTTTGGAGCAGCTTTGGAGCACCAAAATGTGTGTTTTGGTGCAATGCAAGTTAGTGTTGGAGCAGAATTCTAGGGTCGAACATCATTGTTGTTTAATTTTTTTTTATTTCTGGTAAACACTGGAAATTCCAACGATTTTAGAAAACATACAATACCGATGAACCAACCACACTTAACACAAATGATATATATATATATATATATATATATATATATATATATATATATATATATTATATATATATATATATATATATATATATATATTATATATATATATATATATATATATATATATACACACACACACGCGCGTACGTGTTATCATAAAAACATCACAGCTGTGATAGAGCTTGACTCAGAAAAACGAGATAAGCGATGTTTTGAATAGCTGCACTTGACTAAACTGACAAATGTAAAACGTTCATGGAATGAACGTTTTTCAGCAGCGGCGTTTTCGAGCCGCGTTTGCCGGTTGCTACTTTTTCGTCGAAAGCCTACGCCCGCTTCAATGATTGTTCCTTCGAAATGCGCGGAGGTCAGCGCCGTCTGGAGGCACTGGTAGAAACCAAGCAAACACGCGTCTGCACCCTAAACTCCGCTTGTCGGACGAGCGAGCGCCGCGCGAGGCGTTTTCGAGTAGGAAGACGCGGCGGCGCGATTTTGAGATGGCGTTCGTCAAAATGACGCGCGCGACTCCGACCACGCGTGAGTCACGCATGAAATCATGCCATTCGGGACGCAACAGCGCGATTTCGCGAAGGCATTCGTCAAAAAACGCGCGCGTCCCTCCAAACGCGCGTAAATCGCGCCAAAAACTGCGCCATGCGGTTCCACCTTTTCCCTTCAAGTTCGCTTCCAAGATTTGTCAATTATTGGTGTCGGTTATATGCACGCAAATATGGTACATGAGGTGCGATGACATTAGATGTCGCAAGCGCACAATTTGTATGGTGTGGTTCTGTTCTCGTACTACCGCACATTCGTCTGAGTAATAAGCGTTCCAAGTGTCTATCTTATTCCTTTTTGTATATTTATTCACTCGCCACCTCATGTACCAAACCACACACAGCAACGGCGGCGAGCGGATGGTACGAGCTACAGCGTACTCAACCACGAGCCGAGCGCAGCTTCTGACGAGCAAAAATCGAAGAACGCGACCGATCGCACTGGCGAGACTAAGCTCGTCGCTGCAAGAGCACGTTTACATGCTGCATTTATAACGTCTAAGGGCTTGTGTGCAATGCAAAAAATTCTCCACATGGAGAGGCACGCTCTCACTAAAGAAAATTAGTTTCGGAAATGGTCCAACCGACTTACACTAACCGAAGCCCTGTGAGTGGTTTCGCGGTTGGTAGTGGCTTCATTGACCGCGAACGGATAAAACAAATTTTTCTTTCTGATGCAGACTTATGACACAAAATCCATCTTACACACTCAGCTATACAGCAGTTTCCTTAATGCAAAGTTTCTAAATACTGGTCGCGCGTTTACGTCCGCGGCAGCTGCTCGCACTATCCTCTAGCCTCACATCATATTAAATATTCGCAGTAAATAGAACATTTCGACAATATGAAGCGTCAACGCACTTACTTTATTCAAGTTCGCAATCCCAGGCCACGATGACAGCAACCGCCTCGTGCGCGCAGCGCGCCAAAAACTCCGTTGCCGCCGGCGCCATCGAATATGGCCGCACAACTCACTTTCTTGAATCTAAAAACGTTGCTTTCTTGTATGTTTCTTGTAGCTAGCTCCTGTACAGGCTCGCTAGCTTTTTTGCGCCTTCGACAACGTCACGGGAGCGCGCCATGTGATATGATGATGATATAAGCTCGCATAGGCGCGCCATTACACGGATGACAGCGGCACATGAAGGCACCAAACGTAGCCTCGGTGATCGGTTCCGGCAGCGCACCGGAGCCCATCGCGGAGGCCGTGCACCAAAGACCGCTTGGGAGCAGTTTCGGCGCAATATTGCGTTTTGGAGCAGGATGGCGCAGCAGAAGCGGATTGGCGCAGCGTGGCGCAAATGGCGCAGCGCTTCCACCCCTGCTTGTACCCTGAATGTTGTGTATAAAATACTGTTGTCATGTGGTGCGTCTTACATCGGTCAAACGGGCAGATGCGTTAACATAAGGCTCAGAGAGCACAGAACGACGCTAAAGAAAAATGAGCATGCCCACTTGGCTGCCCATTGTAGTAAGTGCAATTGCTATCCTGTCCTCAAAGACACAAGCGTCATATACAGACATCAAGATCGCACAGTCAGAGAAATCATCGAAGCTTTCCACATCAAGAAGGGGGGAGAGGGGTGTATTAGTCAGGCCTCAATTAATCTCCTGGAAAAGGAGATTAGTTTTTTAGATTCCACTTAAGAAGTGTGATATCTTGTTCTGCCTAACTCGCGCGTAATGTCATAAAAGTGTAAACTGATACGCATATGTTTCATCATGTGACCCTTAAATGTGTATATTTATATATGTGTGGTGAATAAAAAAAATTCAGTTGATTCAGCGCTCGTGTCGTCGTTTCCTTATTCTTCTGTGTTCGTGTGTGTGCACTGTGTTAAGATGAAGCGAATAGGTCAATCCCTAATTGCCCACATCTTTGTGCGATCCAATCGTGTTATTGTAATGGGCTTGTCGAAAGCCATCGTCTGACCTCGGCAACTGTTGATGAGTCTCAAGACATGGAGCAATTCATCGCACGGGTTACATTTTATTGGCCTCCGTTACTGCCATTCAACGACAAGTATTAGCCGGTTGCATCTTTTGAAAAAGCTGGTATGCCCACTGAATTTGAAGTAGAGTCGCCATGGCTTATATACTTATTATACGTGGTATCTAGTCTGTAGACTCATCTCGTGCCTACCCGAAAACTACACTTGGGCATTTTGACATGAAATAAAAGAAATACTAGAAGGTGAATCAGTTTTCGGGACTCGCGTCCTGCTTCAAATGTTTAAACTCAAAACTACGAACGGATAAATGCACAGCGAGTCATCACAAAGGGAGCCTCGGCGAAATTTTGTAGCGTTAGCTACGCTTGCCTAGCAGGAGCCGATTTCGCGTGGATCCTCATGAGCCGTACTCCGCATGCGCGAGGATCAGTGATGTCACACAGCTGGCTCACCGCTCTCCGCGCTCTCCGCCACCGTGGTCTCACGCGCTCTCCGCCACCGCCGCGCGCGACTCGCCGCTGCTAGTCTGCGCGTTCGGGACGGGTGGCGTCATAGCCGCTGCAGACACACTGGCACCGACGCGCGCGCAGACTCCGCCACCGCCGCGCGCGACCTGCCGCTGCTGGTCTGCGCATTCGAGATGAGGGACGTCGTAGCCATGGCAGACACACTGGCGCCGGCGCGCGCGCAGCTATTCGCCTTCGCTGTGCAGTCGCCGTCTGACACTGCACTGGAGCCGCTTGATAGCACCTCTGACTGGCGTTTGCAGGTGGGTAACGCCATGGAGAAGGAGAGCGCAAATGCTGCTCAATGGCGCAGAAGAACCGAGAAGCTTATCTAATCGGATCCCGAAGTAGTTGCCTGGCAATTAGCGGTTCAGCGTACGAAGAATGAACAGAAGAAGGCTAATAATCCTAGACAATCTGGAAGGCTAAGGATAATCAGCTGAACCCTAATAGCCGAGCTAAGCCACTGCAATTTTTTCTTGGTGCACAGGTGCGATGACACGAAAAATACTTTCGCATTAGACAGTTCTGTATGCAATCAGCTGAAACAATACACCGTTTTTTTTTCGGATCAGTTCATGAAAGTATTAAACTTTTTTATAGAAACCGCGCTGCCTACCTTAACGGCGACATAGTACGCCAACTCTAGCCTCCCAGCGCGCGTCACTCGCTTAAGTACTTCACCGTTTGTATATCTCATCGTCAGAGCGATATAAGTAATAATGGTGAAGAGGAACAGCCAGAAGCACAGAAGTGCGGAAGTACAGACACGGAAGGACTGAGGAAGCGACAGAGTGAGGAACACCGTGAGCGTATACCAACTCGCCCACATCGCTGTTCTTATTCAGTGCATTTCTACTACACAGGACCCTTTCGTGTTCTTCGACCCTTCTTTACAGGACCCTGTGACCCTGGTGCCGTGAGTAGCGGTTTCTGTGTGTCGGGCACGTGTGGTGTAGTGGAACATCCCGCAAGGAACGTGTCCTGCATATGAGTGGCGACACAAAAGGGTGCCGGTTTGGGCTAGTTGGTACGTCATGATGACTGCTACAGCGCGAACTTAGGACTATACAGGACAAGGAAACACACGAGGACGAGCGCTAACTTCTAACTGAGTTTATTCTACAGAACACGAAAATACATGCGACAAAAACAACAAACCGCTCGTCCTCGTGTTTTTCCTTGTGCTACTCCTCAGTTCATGCTCTAACAATTATAGCCCAGCAGATGTTCAAAGTTTGCGCGGCAGTTTCGTTCCGTCCAGAGCAGCGCTCATGTTCGCCCCTCTTTCGCTTCCTCATTCCTTCCTTGTCTGTATCTCCGCACTTACGTGCTTCGCGCTACTCATCTTCATCATGAACGTATACCAACAAGCTCACATCAATATTCTCCTTTTCTCTCTCTCTCTCTCTGGCTTCCTTCGTTATAGCAGGCTTAACAGTTTTCTTAACTATTTGCCATTCTCTCAAAATTTCGCCTTCTAAAGGAACGTTTGCGTCAACGTAAGACAAATCTTGTGTATCTGCGATTGCTCAGCTGATATCTCAGATTGCTAACGAATAGCCCAGCAATTAGTAATATCGCGCTACATCTTTCATGCAAATTCGTTGCATCGCTGCAATGAAAATATAGCCAACATAGACGTCCTGGATATTGCACATTAACTTGTTTTGCACGCGTATATGCAGTTAACGTTATCCTCACAAGTATAAGAAACCTGACGACATTTATCATATATCTAGCGTTATAAAACTGAAATTTTATACATGTAGTAGCAACTAGCTTATTCAATATCACTATTATTATTATTATTATTATTATTATTATTATTATTATTATTATTATTATTATTATTATTATTATTATTATTATTATTATTATTATTATTATTATTATTATTTGGTTTGTATACACAAAAAAACGAAGACAGAGGAAATAGCGAGGGAACAGGCTGACAACTGCCACCTAAATGGGCACAACGCCCGCCTGCTCCTTAGGAAGGGTGAAACAGAGGTGAAGAGTATAGAAGGAAAGAAAAGGGAAAGAAAATAAGAAAGGAAGAAAGCCAGGCGTGCGCGAAACGCGCAGCACAGCCACAGCGAAAGCTCGAAGAGCGGCCATTCTAGAGTCCATTACAGACTCTCTTGGGGCATCTAACGCAAGTTCACATGCGAGGTATCCACTACGACATAAATCATAATTTTTGTGAATTAGGGAAGCACTCACTATGCCACTGTTCTTCTTTCTGCGAATAAGCGAGGTACCCGCTACACATCTGTCAGGCATTATGTGCACTTTGTTGATGCTGCATGTGGCTGATGGCGATGAAGAATTATGGCTTTGCACTTTGTAGGGGGTGGGAAGCTTTAAACCACACTCTCATTCCGCAATTATCATTGTGTGACGCCTAATTGTTATTTTAGTCTTCTGCCACGCTATATTACATATTTTGACGCAATTCCTTTGCCCAAAATAAGACCTGTATAGGGTCTTTATGCGAAGAAGTTTCAAGCACCAGCGTGCTCTGCGGTAGAATACCTGACTGCCACGCAGGACCTGGGTACAAGTCCGATCCGATCCTGGATAATTTTTATTTATTTCCTTTTTCTTATTTCGCGCGACAGCGGTTACGGACCGACGGCGGCGGCGGACAACCACGGCACTGTCGTTGTGATCTCATAACAGCTTTCACTGTAAAAAACACAAAAAACACACACGGGAGAGAAATAAATAGTCACACAATCCACTGCGAAAAAGGCCCACACGTAGACATGCATGCACATCAAGCACCACCTTCAGATTAACAAGAAAGGACTTTAGCCTCATTTCGTAACGTTCCGCTCAATGTGAAAAATTACGCCACAGTCACCTTCCCGCCGCATGCTTCGCATGACATCGATGGCCACGGTACGTGGGATCTGCCGAATTTTTATCCCTCCAACGTGATGCATGAAAGGCAACCAAACTGCCTTTCATAGATGTAAGGCTCACATGGTTGTGCTGTATGTTTTGTCGGTAGCTTCAGCTGCATGCCTTCTCTCTCTCTGTAACTCGTTCTTTACTGTTTCGTCTTAATTGGGCCAATATATGCACATGCATATAATAATTTCAGTATTCACCTGGTACGGGATGGAGCGTTCAATATTTTACTGCGAGCGAAGGGATCTGACGCGACGAGGTAGCTGAACACCACCGCGACGACGCCTCGCCGTGCAGTGAATGGCATTTAACGGGAGCTCACCAAGTGAATGATAGTTCTGCGGCATAACACCATGGCGGTGCCATGTTAGAGAGGCACGTGATGAAATTCTCGTCATTTTTAGTTACATATCCGCAACATATTCCTTGCTCTGTTGCCGTGCTTAAGACATGCACAGTTATCGTTATTTTGGTTAACAGAAAAAGAAATGTTAACATTTCAGTTTTGTAATGCGCAGGGAACACCAATATAACACACGAAGGTTTGTACAACATACGAAATTTGGCTGTCTCAACAAGGACTCAAGACAATTTCAACGTCAGAATTTTACTACGCAGGATGGCTTCCGTACACGTGGCGTTGTTTCGCGCTTTGTGCATTCAGGGGAAACTTCCTGCTCACTAAGTGAGGGGGGGGGGGGGGCATGTATGCAGGGAACCTTAGTTTTAATATTTCAATATGCCATCGCATTTGCAGTTTGGGCCGCTGCAACTAACTGCCGTGGAAAAACACATACATGCTTCTAATTGCCAGTGCTTCGGTGTATACGCCTGGTAACTTATCCGTGAAAAAACTTGCGCACACAGTACCATTTCCCGCTTTAACCTAGCGTCTTTCCGAGATCACCAAACTGCGTTAATATGCAAATGCATTTGAAATTTTTCGGGGGAGCAGAAAAGCTAAGCAACGTTTTCGCACACAGAAATTGCCACACCTAATGAGCGAGTCTCGGCTGCATAATAGAGCCTTACAAGTCAGGGTTCATGATGGTGCTTTGAAATTATGACTGGCGATAGCTGCAGGGAAAAACGAGGCACCTTCCGGCAAAGCCCGTACACTACTGAAATTCGACATGGTTTCTCAAACTCACTTTGTGAGTTAGTGTGCGCGGCAGATCACGAAGGCAGCGGAATGAACACTTCAAAGATGGCATTATAGATGCTCTAGCGAGTTACCCTGTTCTGGTTTCCTATTGCCTTGTTTTTTTTTAAGGCAAAAGCCTTATATGCCTCACCAAACGCGGCAAATGAGCGGCGTCCTGCGTCCACGTCCCACGTTGCCGGCGTCAGCACGAGTGATGCGAAAACATCATGTGATGACGTTACCATATGACGTCATCATGACGTCACTTATTGCCCTAATTTCAACGTCATCACCTGACACCGTTGGTTGGTCAAACGTGGGCTGATCCCGGAGGCAGTGCAAAACAAGGTGAGGTGCGCTAAGATTACCATGCCTCCGTATCTTGCAAAAGCACGTTAGCTGCAGAAAGCTTTCGGAGGGAGGGGGGGGGGCTGCGCGGAAGGTTCCATACATCGACTTAGAAAGAAAGAAATGAGGCAGCTACGCACTAGTGGTGCACAGACTGAGGAAGCAGTGGAGCTGGTAGTAGTGTTGCCCTCCTCCTTTTCCTCCTCCTCACTCTCACTTCCCTTTCCCATTCCTTGCTATACTATACATGTCTATCAGTTTGTGTGTGTGTACCGTTGTATCTATTTCTCTTTCTGTCTATTTATTTGTCTGTCCTTTTTCTTTCTCTCTGCTTTTCTTTTAATTCTTTCTATTTCTCTCTGTCTGTTTCGCTGGAAAAATTTCTTTCTCTATATATCCGTACTCCTTCTATCACCTTATATCTTTTCTCTTTTTGTTCTCTTTCTTTCTCGATATTTCTCTCTTTGTCTTTCTTTCTTTCCATCTCTTTCTTTCTCTCACTGTACTCGTTCTCTAGCCCATCTAAGTTATTTCATTCCCTGCCGGCCGGCCTCCGTAGGGCAAGCGGGCACGCAAGAGTCTCCATCCCTATCCCCTCCCCTGTTTTGCCGGATCGAACCAATAAAGTTGTTCTCTCTCTCTCTCTGCCGGCCGGAGTAAATGGCGCACGTGTTCTAGGAGCGAAGCAGAAGATGAAGAATAGGACTAGGAGAGCGCGCTCCGGTTCATGATGATGATAATTTTCAGATTCAGCAGGCACATTACGCGCGGCTTTAACAGCTCGGCTGTTAAAAAACGAAGAAGATGGCTTTCGCCTCCGAGATGACTGAGGCGGATGCACAAGGGACCCGGTGAGTTTTAAAGACGATAGTCTTTCTTGGGGAACTTAAACGCAGAAATTTTGGTCTGTCTTTCTGTCTGTCTGTCTTTCTGTTTGTCGGCACGTCCCTCGATTCAGCCACTCGGCCAAAGTTGAACCACTTGCCCAAGGGCCAGCCGTCTTGAACTGGTACGGCTGTTCATACTTGTGAACGTTGTCGATCAAAAGGTAAATATCATGCATATCTGAGGTGCAACATCACTAGGTAAGTATTAGGTGGCGTGTTCCTTTAATAGAAAATGCATACACACGTAATTTTGTTTTGACTGTTTAACGATTCCCCCATATCTTTAGGGGCTGCCTTGTCATTGCTCGCGGCTCATAGTTTTATCATTGCGATAGCAATTATATGGACACTCTCGGTGCATTTTTTTCCGTCGCGTCGCCGTCATGTCCCAGATATTTATATGTATGTATACATATAAAAAGGAACAATGACGAAACAAAGCGGAAGGACAACATTCCGAAGTACCCGACCCGAGATTCGAACCAGCGGCCGCTCGTTCCCCAGCGCGCTGCGTTAGACAACTCAACCACACGCCATGCACGCGCCGGCGAAATAACAGCAAGATATTTATGCTTATCATCTACCGTTGGTGATGCGCAGATATCGGAGGAGCTTGAGCGTGTTTTCTATCACGCAACGCTCCTACATTTTCTTTCAATCTGAATACTGCCCTTGAGACGCGCACGACAAAGTAGCGCCTTTCTGTACCCACTCGTGATGTGGAACTAAACAAAAAAATTGCGGCGAAACCGGCCACACCTTACGTCAGACGCCCACCTGTGGCAGGAGAAGCAGATGGGGTAACTCCATTCGCCGCAGTTTAAAATAAAGGGAAATATCTAAGAGCGTCCGATTCTCCATTGTCGACACGCAGTCTTGGCCAGTGCCTCAGAGTGGATATGTGCCATAACTTTGAGGAAACAAATAAACAAAAACTTGCAGCGCGTTGCTCAAGCACAAGCACGTAACAACTGCGACGGTTGTTAGTTCACGCTTGCCCTGTGTATACCTGTGCGTTCATTTCGGGCCCCCTTCTTTGTGCTTCAGCGGCTCGCTGCTAGTATCGAGCTGCTTGTCGTTCTTCGTGTCACATTCCACTTTTTTGCTATCACATTCATTTCTTCGCCCTTGCGGCGAAACTGTGACTTTTTTTATAACACGTGAGATTGCTGCAATTTTTCTTAATAGTGTGAAATGGTACTTGCTTGCCTCCTCATTATTACTTTCGTTAGCATGGGTAGCCTGACTCCGCAATGTAGATGCAATGATCAAAAGTCAAGACAGCAACATTGAAATGTGGTCCTATGCATGCGCACTGACAACTTTCATTGCCATCCTGACGCGAACCTAATTGACTTCCTGCCACTGGTTGCGTCGTATCAGCGTTAACCATGCTGAGGTAAGCACCACGGAGGCTACGAGTGAATGAGCGAGCTGTTGGCTCAAACAACGCCGGATTAAGAAAGGGGATCTAGAAGGTAAACATAAATTTTTATTGGAAACCACTTCACTGGAGATTTTTTTTAAAATCATCGGCATGTGGTTCCAGTTTGTGATTTTCTTCCTTCATTTCAACTTTAACTTTTAAAGAATGAGCAGGTTAAGCCGACGCCAGTGTGTAGCTTGATGACACCTGTTTAGCACATGCTTATTTCGCAACTGCTTCGCTATTATTGTTGATGCCGCAGGGACTAATCGTCTTGTTCGTTAGCATGTTTGAGTTAAGAGGGCGTGCTGCCGTATTGGTAATAGTGGCTTATACGTGGTGTTGAATGCCGTTTCCTAGTTTTACAGCGATTAAAAATGAAAAAGTGCATATTTTGTGTTAGACGGCAGCAGTGCATGTTTGAATCATAGAAACTGGGAAGTGACGGAAAGCTTTATCTCGCCTAATTGTTTTGCTATTTAAAAAAGATCATTGAGTACAATGATCATATTTTCTTCCTGCCTGCCTTTCTTCAACACGAGCTATTCAGTTAAGTTGCCAGGGCTTACTGTATGCTACAATCCATGTTTCATCTTCGTTATGCCTCTTGAGGTCTTCGAGCTGCTTGCAGTGTGCGAATGCATCAACCGTCGTGTGTGGCTAGCGGAGAAGTCGCGTTCAGCCTCACAAAAGAAGTGAAAAAGGTATAACCAATCACTCCCACTTGTCAATTAACGACTGTTTAAAAAAAACCCTTCTCTTTGTGCGAGAATCTTATTTTATTATAATAATTGTTGGGTTTGAACGTCCCAAGACCACGATATGATTATGAGAGACGCCATATAGTGGAGGGCGCCGGAAATTTCTAGCACCTGGCGTTCCTTAACGTGCACCTAAATGTAAGCACACGGGCCTCGAGCATTTTCACCTCAATGGAAAATGACGCCGCCGCGGTCGGGATTCCATCCCGCCACTTTCGGGTCAGCAGTCGAGCACCATAACCACTAGTTATTTCATTTCCAGAATATCATTCACTCCCATCACCGCGTTAAGGCAGTGAGAGGCTCTTGTTGATATTTAAAATAAAGTAATGCAAGAGGCAATAGAGCAGTAGTAGTTGTTTGCTTAAGTATACTGTCGTTTTCCCTGTGTCTATCGTTCGCACGTATGCAAAGTTCCCTTACAGAATAAGATTTGTGAATTGAGTTTCATGCATGCGTAAAAATCTATATTCGGAGTTCTAAGAACAAGCAAAGAAATCTGAATAATTAAAAGGATTGAAATATTATAAATGTACAACGTGCAAAGTACTGTAAGGCGCTGCATTTGCTCGTACTGCACGGATGCACGGATACTGTATTGAACAAATTTGTCCCCCCAAGATATGAACAGAGGAGACTCGCTCGGCATTGCTTCCACATTTCCGAAATAACCGTTATTTCCGAAAGAGCCTTTAGCGCACTAAAGCAGCAACTCATGCGCCGTGCGCACTGTGACCCATTGACTCCTCGCTGCCGAAGTAATTTCCGTAGTGTGAGGCTAGTCGCCTTGAACTGTAGCTGAATCTTTTGTGGTAAGCAATTGAGTGGTGGTCGACTGCAGCTAGAGTAGCATCCGCATGCTCCTCACGTCGGAGGCATGGCGGGGCGTTCTCTGATCACAGCACGGCATCGGTGTGTCGCCGCTACTCTGAGGCATTTACTAGTAAATTGAAAAAGAAAGATACGGATTGAAAGTCAGGTCACGTAGAATGATGAATAAAAAGAAAAGAAATAAAAAATTCAATTCTAATCCCTCATTGCTTTGAAAGAGAGCACCAGGATGGGACTGAGTACATTGTAGCAAAAGTAAGCGTACCCCACAAATACCCGAAGAAGTCTGTCGCAATCATCTTCTACCATTCGCGAGAACTAGTGAATTATAATTGTACTAACGTCAAATTTCAGCAACACATAGGTATTGCCAGACTGTAAGGAACCAAATATTTTTTTTTGTTTCGTGAAAATTAGTTAGGCATAATAAAAAATTGGTGCAAAGGCTGAGGAAACAGCGGAGTTGGTGGCCTTACTCGCCTCCTTCCCATCCTTCTCACACTCACTTCAGGATAATGGAAAGATAGGCTACTGGGAAAGCATGCATGATTGATGCAGCGCTAAAGAGGGAGACGAGAAGTGCGCGTCCTGTGCACTATTGTGTTCCTTTTCGTCTCCGTCTTTAGCACTGCATCAGTCACACTCACTCCTCTTTCCCACGCCTTTCTGTAATCTACTATACAAGGCTACGCTAGCTTTACCTTCTCTCTTTATCATTTTCCTCCTTTGCCTCCTCACATCCCTCCTCCTCAATCTCACTTCCCTTTCCCACCCCCTTGCTTTAGCATAGTATGCACGGCTCTTCAACGCCTTACCCCCTCCCCTCCTCGTATCGCTCCTCCTCCTCCCCTTCACATCACTCCTACCCACTTCCCTTTCTCACCTCCTTGCTATACCTAACTATACAAGGCTATGGTTCTTTGTTTCTTTCTCTCCTTTTCTGTTTCTTTATATATCATTCTTTGTCTCTCTCTTTCTCCTTCTTTCGTTGTCTCTTTCTTATTGCGATAGCAACTGTATGGACATTCTCGGCGGATTTTTGCCGCAGCCATCGCCATCATGTCCCGGATATTTATATGTATGTATATAAAAATAAAAGCCACAAATAAAAATAATTCAGAAGAAAAAAATAACGAAGCGCTCGACGGAGGTTTCCAACCTGCGACCCCTCGCTCCGCACCGCGCTGCCTTAGACAATTGAGCCATGTCTAATTCGTTCTCAAGGATACGGCTGAAACAGAATCACAGTGTCTATATTACACCGTGACAAGAATCCTGAGGCTAAAATTACAGCGCAAACGCACAAGACACCCACGAAGAAAAGCGTACGACACAAGCGCTAATTAACAGCTGCTTTATTATTTCATACGCCAGTGCATATATAATCCCAAGGCAACCTTACCGCGCATGCGCACACAACAAGAGCTCTAAAGCAAAACATGTAACAAGGATGATAGTGTATTTGATACGTGAAGACAAGAAATCATACTCAGATGAGTGCAGGGACAAAGAAGTAAAGAAGTAAGAAGGACAAAGAAGTGCGTTTGCACTGATTTTTGGCCTCGAGAATATGTACCTACTAGGGTCAAATGAAGTGTTATCATAATGACAAGAATCGACGCACTCAGGGAACGCGAGCCGTGGCTTCAGATGCCACTGCCAAGCACCGTATTTATTTTCTTCTCTTGTGGTCGCGCGCTCTGCGGTTTTCTTTCCCACCCAAAGGAAGGCGCTGAAGGCTCTTGCGACAACGCAAGCGCAAGAGTGCGAGAGTGACCTGCGTTCTGCGCATGTGTCCTTGCGGCTCGCAAGTTTCTTGAGTCGACAATTCTAAATCTGTCTAGTGTTTCGCCGGAGTTGGCATGTTCGCCTTCGTCTTGTACTTTGACATACAGGGCATGGTCCACCACGCTCGGCCAATTATCTCTTGAGGGGTAGTTTTCTACGTCTTGTGCTTTCACTGCAAAGTTTGCGTTGAAGCTACAGACCACACGAAGGTCACTTTGCTCGCTGAAGCGGCCGCGTTTGCGAAAGGATTGATCTGCTAGCTAGGAGAGCCAAAGTAGTGGTTAGTGGAAGTAATAATTGTGACATTTTGCGCTCGTCCTATGTATACCTGTGCATTATTTTCGTGCGTCCATCTTTGTGGTTGAGCAGCGCGCTGCAATCGTCAAGCTGTGACAGTTTTTAGTTCGCACTCGCTTTGTGTGTTTTCTTTTCATGCGTCCTTTGTGCATGAGCAGCGCGCAGCAAATTTCCAGCCGTCTGCCGTTCTTCCTGTGGTATTCCCATTTCTTGCTATCGCATTCATTGCTTCGCCCCTAAGGCGAAACTGTGACTTTTCTCTCTCTTTTTTTGTTTCTTTATATATCTTTCTTTGTCTCTCTCTCTCTCTTTTTTCCCTTCTTTCGTTGTCTCAATTTCATTGCGATATCAATTACATGGACACACTCTTTCTCTGTGCCTCTTTCACTCTCACTCCGTTACTCTTTCTTTCCTTCTCTTTCGCTCAACCTTTTTCTCGTTCTCTCGTCCACAGCAACGCAATCATTTCTATGCGAAGCGACGCACTGCTGCGCCAAGTGGTTGCTGCACGCAACGCGCAGTGACTTCGTAGCCAGGCGCTGTTTGTGGTCTACGGGATATGGAAAAAACGAAAAGCTTAAACAAAGCCGCTGTTAAAATGCTATGAACAATTTCTATAAATAGATTATTCCCGCCCATCATGTATATGATATTGCGAGATTAGGAAAGAACAACCATTTTGCATTGTACTATTCTCGCGTAGCGTGTACCACAGCGTCTCAGCGTAGTTTACAGCACGCATCAAGAGGCAATGCATGCAAAGCATCGTTAGCTAACTGCCACGTAATATCTGATCTTATCTCAGATTATTAATTGTCAGAGAAACTTAACTAGCGAGAACCACGACGATATCTACTACTGGCATGTGAGTGTACTATGCCTATAGCGCGTGGCATAAAATCGGAGATAGGTATGCGACATTTTTACACATTTATGTCGCGGCAAAAAACGTCTACCAGTCGTTCACCGTGGATACTAACACGCGTATAACGGAGCTAATAAGGTTATTGCGATGAGGCCGAAGCGATCACGAGGGTTTTTATTATGTGGCTTGGCCGTGCTTCGTTCCTTCTCTCGGAAAAGCTCAAGAACCAGACCATTTGGCTAACTGTAGTTCCTTTTAAGACTTTGCGCGTGCCTACAGTGTTGGTACGCGAAATGTTTGGGCTTAGAGGTCATAGTCATCATTTCCGTGCATTTTCAGAAACTTAAGAATGCCAGACGTGTGTAAGTAAAATTTCAAACAACGTTCTAGAGCGGCGGTGACGTGATCAAGTTTTCAGGCTTCCCATCTTTTCCGAGTGCGTGCAGACGTCAGGGCCTCCGGTTGATCGTCTAGGCTGTACGCGTGGAGCAAAGAAACCTTTTACAGTGTGTTGCGTTGATGCCTTGGGCGAACTATATTAACTCTGAGCACAGTGCCGGTCCGAGGTTGAGCAGAATTTACAGGCCAGGAACAACTATTGCAGTGTAAGGATAACAGTTCGTGTGTATACTGGAGTTGCGTGATTCTTTTACGAGGTAGGGGTTCCAATAGGCTATCCGAGTTTGTAAATTTTAGTCGCGTTACATCTCCTGCAGCTTGCATTACGTTAAGGTTCAGAATCAATGTGTATTTACCTTCACGCCAGAACGTCATATACGGCCAATAGTTAGGAATGATCACACGTGAATTTGTTCTAAGCTAAGACTCGTTTAGGTCAGTCGCGCAGAGAAATCATCGGCACTGCACGATATTTCTTATGTAAGGTGCCCAATACCAACCTCGCCGACTTCAATAAGTACAGTTATAAAAGAAACGCTCTATTTTTATCCATTCTTTCATAGGAACAATGCTTTATGACACTTGTAAATCACGTATAGTTATGGTCGTAATCTCAGGTCATAAAATTTCTTAGTTATTCTAATACCGTTTTATACAATGTCTGTAGCATAGTTTGAACATAAGGCTTACTTTTTTGTCGGATTGCTAACGGATTTGTGCAGGTGCTGCTCGAACACCGTCACCATCACTCATCGGCCCGCCAGGCAGTGAAGGCACTTTTGTGCTTCTTAACGACGACGGGCCTGTGCGAATGCCTTTCACTTGTGGCGCAGTCCCGCACGCGTCAGCCAACTTACGGCTACCCCATTTTTCTCCTCACTTTTCTCTCTCTTTTCACACGTTTATTCTCCTTCCCGGATTCCTGAGTGTAGGGTGGCCAACAAAATGCCTTCCTGGTTAACCTCCTTGCCTTCTGAGAGTTTCCTTCTTTAATTCCTTTGTCTTAACAGGCGCCTTTTAGTGAAACTATGACTTTTAATTTGATTTCAAAGAAAAATACACAAAGAAATCTGCTTCCACAGTGCTGTACAGCACGACAAAAGTGATTTCGATGAGGATATCTACAGAGCCAACACATTTAGAGCATCCCGCGTAGCTAAAGAAAGACAGAAAGAAAGAAGGAAAACAAAAAAGAGAGAGAAAGAAAGACAGAAAGTGAGAAAGATGTTAGGAAAACTATGGATCCGCGAAGGAACCAGACCAACAGTCGTTCATTGTTCCAACTTCTTCTGCTGTGCTCGCGTGCACGCGTTTATTCCCTTTCTTTTTCAACAGAGAGAAAGAAAGAAAGGAGGAAGAAAGAAATGAATGAATGTGTAAATAAATAAATGAAGAGAGAAAGAAAGATAGAAAGGAAAAAGGAAAGAAAGAAAGAAAGAAAGAGAAAGAAAGAAAGAAAGAAAGAAAGAAAGAAAGAAAGAAAGAAAGAAAGAAAGAAAGAAAGAAAGAAAAAAAGAAAGAAAGAAAGAAAGAAAGAAAGGAGAGCGCTCGTTTGAAAACTTATGGGTAACATAGTTTTAGCAAAGAGCACTGCTATCTTTGCACTTTACTAAAACGCGTAACCTTTATTTAGGTAAAAGAATTTTTATAGAGGTCACCTACAGCCCTCACAATGTTTATGTACCCCACAGATTAAACAGGTTGAGGCTGTAAATGCCGCCTCATATATGTGGAGCTGCCAACATAGGTCGGCAAAAATTGTGGAGCTCACTCAGATTCACGCATGCAATATATTTTGCCCTAAGGGCTCAGTCGGACTCAGACTCACCAAAATTTTCCTCAGCCGTAAGAATATAACTTGTAGGATTAAGGTGCCAAAGCCCCGTGGGCTTGCCATTATTGTTGTGTAGTCAGTAACCCATAACATTTTTTTCCGTCCTTCGGTAAAGAACTTTAGCAATACGACCACGCACACTGAGCACTTCATTGTCTTGTTATCTGCTATAAAATATGCAAAAGCAGACACGAATGGCTACACGACCGCAGGAAAAAGTCCCTCCAAATTCAATTACGTTGCAGGCACTAATTCATTTATCATTTATGCGGTATTTACTAAAGCTCTTTCCCGCCCCCGCTGTAAACCATCAACTCCTAATTATATTCCAAAATCTATTGTGACACGCGCCACACGCACCGTCAAGTCTGAAAAGTGCCGCTAATGCACTTGAGTCAAATCAAAGCAGACCGCCAACTCGCTAATTAGTTGGCCGAGTCACCGCGCATCGCACACACACTTCTGATGCCCTTACGCCTGGTCGTTAGCGCTTGGCAAAAAGACAAGTGCATTTTCAGCTTGAGGTCTTCAGAGAGTGCTCTTCAGGTAGCTTCATGGCGATAATAGGACTTTTAGAAACTCTTGCGCTTAAAGTTAGGAAAGCTCTCAAATAACGAAAGATCTCTGCCAATGTAGCACAAATGTGCCGAACATGGTTCGGTAACACTAAACCACTATGGAACGCACCGATTGAGAAAAACACAAATTTTTCTGTAAATTTTCCGGATGCAGTAAGTTGTCTATTCATGAGCTATGTAAACCATTTTACAGAGAAAGCTGTTATGAGATCATTTCAACGGCCGTTTTTGGCGCCGTAGTTGTCCGCCGCCTCCGCTGCCGCCGCCGCCGCCGCCGGTGTCCGTAACCACTATCGCACGAAATAAGAAAAAAGAGAAAATAACAAAAAAATTCCAGGATGGAACGAGGTTCGAACCTGGGCCCTCTGCGTGGGAGTCCAGTGTTCTACCTCGGGGCCATGCCGGTGCTGGAAACTGCGTTGCAAAAATATCCTATACAGGCTTCATGTCGGGAAGGAACCACATTAACATATGTAATGTAGTGTGGTAGAAGAGTAAAATAACAACCAGGCGTCACAAAAACGCGAATTCTGTAACCGGGCGTCACACAATGCAAATTGCGCAACTAGTGCGTTGTTGAGTGCTTCCAACCCATCACAAAGGTGTCTGCGATAATTCTTCATCGTCAGAAGCCAAAGCATCAACAAAGTGCACATAATGCCTTACAAGTGTTTAGCGAGTACCACGGTTCTCCGCAGAATGACGAAAAATTGCATAGTGGCTGCTTCCCTACTTCACAAAAATCATGATGATTTATAGCGTAGTGGGTTTCTGGCAAGTGCACTTCTATTGGTTGCCAAGGAAGCCCATAATGCTCCCATGATCCATTTCCTCAGGCGCTCAATAAAAGTTAATTCCTTCTCTCTGTCGCTTTCCATTTCTCCAGTTAACGTATGTTATAAAGCGTGGTGGGACAGTTAACGACCGGGCGTCACACAATATGAATTACGTAACTACTTGGTCGTTTAAAGCTTCCAACCCATTACAAAGGGCTCAGCCATATTTCATCGTCATCATCCACCGCAATAACAACGTGCACATAATGCCTCACAGATGGTACCTCGCTTCTCCGCAGAATAACAAATAATGTCGCGGTGGGTGCTTCCCAACTTCCCAAAAATTATGATTTGTGGCGTAGTGGGTACGTTGCTAATGTACTTGTATCAGTAGCCACAAGAGAGTTTATAACGGGATCTAGAAATGCCGCTCTTCCAGCTTTCGCTGTGACTGTGCTGCGCTTTCCGCGCAGGCCTGGCGTTTTCTTCAAGTTCACTTTGTATTGAATACGAGACCCATAGTGGCAGCACAGCTCCAAAGGTGTAACGCTGATAAGCTTGTGCACATGGATTTCATTTTCCGGCCACAGCGATGTCACTTCCATGGGAGCAAAATGAAAAAAAAAAAAACAGAAACAAAGAACGTTAGCTTGTATTCAGGTGCGCGTTTAAAACACCATGTCTTCAAGATTGCGAGTTCCCACTAATGCGTGATTTTGGCACGTTAATTCTTTGATTGATTTTTTAAGTATTTTGGTGCTTGTACAGGGCTGCTAACATTTGTAAGCAACTCTGAGCTGATTGTAAATATCTCTAAAGTGGTCACGCTTTCCTGAAATTGAGGGAACTCAATTACTCAAACAGGCGGGCAAAAGAAGCCGAGAGACGGTGAACCTGTCTTCTAGAAGCTCAAGACTTTCCACTACAGGAAGCCGTAACTTCGAGCACAGGATCGGGAAAACGGTAGGGTGCGACTTCGTTTGCGTGCACATAGCGAAGACAGCTGTAACTAAAATAAAGTATCCCGACTGAAGTGAAAAAAAGCAATAAGGGGTGCATATGTATTTATTGATACACGTGCTCCTGTGTCGCAGATGTAAAAACGCGCTATTTTGCGCGAAACTAGATTGTTCGCTTAAACTCTGCACACTACACATCAGGCGAGAAATAGAAAGTTACTCCTTACCTCAACTACAAGGAACTAGATTGCGTATTTGCCCATCTTGATGTCAAAAGGTACTCCTAAAATGAATAGAAGCTGTAATGCAATAAAATGTGAAAATGCTATATGCATGGAAAATAACACCAACTAAATACGAAACCTCTGCCTGGATCTCCACTTCTGTCATCATCTCCTACGGACTTCTACACGACAATCGATAATTTCCAACACAAATGTACAAGAAATAATGCCAGGAAGAAACTAGCGAACAAACTGGCAGCGTTTGTAGTGTCAACGACAGGAATCAACGATTAGCAAAGAAAAAGTGATAGCGCATCTGAAAATCGAGAAAACACACAGAGAAAGCAAGGAATGAAAAGAGTACCGGAACGAGGGAACTTCCGCCGTCTATGGTGATGCTTTCTCTAGACACAAAAAATAGAAGAAAAAAACTAACAACAGCATTCGTGCAGGAAACGTTAAACGTACTAGTGAAAACCAATAGGGCGTATGCCCACGCATCACTGAAGACGTCCATGCGGTTGCTGGCGTGAATGACACGGCCTTATATTGATATGTCAATGAGTGGCGCACCTCTCCATCCGAGATCGGTGGCATTCGACAAGGCAGCAATGCGGGGGCCGTTCGCTCAGACAGCCCATCAGAATGCTCTGGTTCTCGAGTCGGAGTAAGAAAAGATAAGAACGGCTTTGCCTGAGTGGCAGACAAGCACAGGCCTTGCAGGATATAGATGGCAAGGAGTTGACATTGATATCTAGGGCGGCGAAACGAGTTAGCTTTGATACCTTCATCGAAGAACTTCATTGAAGTCTAGACAGATATCGTTACAATATTATGACTTCCGAATCTTGCACATTACATGCACCCCCCCCCCCCACCAACCCCCACACCCCCGCCCCTTCTTGCCACAATACTTGAACGAAGAAAGGCGAAAAGTGGCAGGACGATGAGAGGTGAACAGTGACCGGTGGGGCTCTGGCCATCATTGTTCGCTTGAAAACCACCCGCACAGCTATGCACTGAATATTGCGTGTTAGGATTGGCTAAATGCTGGATAATTTTTGGTTAAGTATTGACTGAGCGTTGGCTATCCGCTGTTATATGAGCGACGTTGAATGAAGACTCAAAAAGCTAAAATTTTTCATGTTGTAATATGTGTCAGAATGCATATTCTTTCGCATGTATGTAATTAACGGGAAATCGCCAGTTGCATACACATTGTGACCCAAGTTGGCACGATAGAAAAATTGCAAAATCATCATCAGCCTCCTTCGTGTCCACTGAATAACGAAAAAATAACGATTTCCAATTGCCCGTCTCTTGCGCAAGCTGTTCCATTGAATGCCTTAAGGTCTCGCATTTAGCCTAATCAACCCGTCTTACTTTCTGCAGTCCTCTGCGGCGCTTTCCATCATATGGTGGTCGTTTCGACGATCTAACTAACCAAGCAGTACGTCACCTGCCAAACTCTATATTTTCGTCATAGGATGAACTAGAACATCAGCTACCGCTGTTTGTTCTATTCCACTCTGGAGCTGTGCTCCACTGTGGAACTCTGTTCCACTCTCGTGTATTTCTGTCTCTCAATAGTGTGTCTATTGTTTTCATTTCCATGGCGTCCTTCTTAGTCCTTAATTTCTACTGGATTTCTTTTTAGAACGGTGCTGTAAATGAAATTCGCCTCCTTAATTTTACAACGTCGGACGTCTGTCCGCGTAGAACTCACCTTACCTCCTCATAGTGACGGATAACATGACACAATGACGTAATAATGACGCCATAGTGACGTCACACGATTACATCATTGCATCACGTCGCATGATGATGTCATCCATTGACATCGCCGATCGGTCAATTTCAGGCCAATCTAGGAGACACTGCAACACCACGTCGTGAGGTGCATTCTTTACCTTACCGCGGCTGATTTCTGAACCAGCTTGAGAAATTGTAATGCATGTGATGATTAAAAAGACTGGTTGATAAAAATGCAACGACCTCTGAGAGCTAGCTCTCAAAGGACGAAGATTGTTGTGGTTATAAGAGAAAAGAACAAGGTAGGTGATGTTAACGTGAAGTCTAAATATACGCTTCCCAAAATGCTTGAAGTAAGGCGAGGCATTGCCCAACGCAAAGCCGCATCGCACTTTTCCATCGCGCCGACAATCCGCATTGCACAGACATCAAACGTTACGAGTGTGCGAATAGGGCAGCCGTACACAAACCGCACGTGCTACGCGCAAACAGCGTTGACCTTAGCCGTTAGTATTTGGTCTCCAATTTTTCTTGACGAACGGTACAATCTTCTTATATTTCTGACGATGTTTATCCATATTTACCATGCGACCACATTCGCATCGGATAAACCTTTGCGCAGAAATCTTTCAGCTCACGTTTCAAGTAGGAAGATTGGAGGTGCAAATGTGCGATCTTGGCTCGACGACATCCGAAAAGCGCCTTTTTCCTGATAACCACGTGGCCAAAATTCACAGAGACGCTTTTCCGCGTTGTATGTGAGACGGAAAGGAAATGCAAATTGCGACAGGAAGCGTTCGCATGCGAATATCATCGTCTGTTAGTCTTTGGCGTAATGCGCCCTTCCAGATCACAGAACGCGCTTTTCTTTGTACAACAGCTAGAGTCACAGGCTGGCGTTTTCCTTCTCTGTCTTGGTCTCACTGAAAGTTTAGCATACATTGATATTTCGACGAGACATCATCGGGATATTTGCAAATTGACTTACAAATTGACTAAAGTGGTGCCTTGTCACCTCTACCTCCCTCAAACCCGTGCGACGGTTCTTTTAACTTGTCATTTTCCGTTATACAAAAATGTAGTCACATTTCGATATTTCCTCGAATAATATATATATATATAGATATATATATATATATATATATATATATATATATATATATATATATATATATATATATTATATATATATATATATATATATATATATATATATATATATATATATATATATGTTGATTCTTGTTCAGAGAGTCTGCACTCAGTAGGAAAAACTGCACGGTAATATTACAGTGCATTTCTGCTCGCTCATGTTTACCTACTGATGTGTGTACTCTTAGCCAGACATAAGTGCGAAACATTTGTCGAAAGCTACATTCTATAAAAAAACTGGATGTTTTTGTGCGCTCCGAACCTCAACTTGGCAACTGTATTTATAGTCAGTGTATACATACAGGCAACTTATTGTGTTGCTGTATTGCTGGACATAGTCACAAACTGCTTGTAAATTCCATTTTCGTTTTGATTTTTTTAATAAAGCCGCGCGTCGACTTTAGAGGTTGGTGTATGCGCCTTATTTCACGTAGAGTCATCTCTAAATGCTGAATTTGCAGTGTTAGCTTCAGTGATTCAGACAAAATCACTATTATCTGGCTTCTTACACCTCGAGAATTTAAATACAGGCGCAACATCTACTGCAGTATTCATAGAAGAAAGTGGACGTGAATCGTAATCCAGCTTTTTCTCAACACAAATAAAAATGGGGCGCATAAAAAAGACTTTTCTAGCTTTCTGATGTTCTTCGAAATTGTTAGCAAAAATATTTGCTTGTATGACCGCTTTCGTTGATTATAGTTACGGCCCATCTACATGGGTTATATTAGCTTCCAGCAGCAATACTACCCTGCCTGACTAAACTCTATTGCTGCCTTAAAGCTGAACGCTCTTTATGGTTTTATAAGAAAGCCTTCCGCATTTTGTCGGTTTATTTTTAATAGCTCTTCCACTTGTATTTTCAGTTTTCTTTGTATGTCCTGTTCTCACACTGAGCAATTCCTTCACTCAGAATATGGCCATGCCACAAACGGTTAAGTCCTAACAGTTTTTGGTCTTTACATGCCATGACCTTTGTGCTAAATGAATAAAACAAAACCCGAGCACAGGAAAGCACACAAAAAAAAAAAAAACAAATGTCAAGGACTTCATCATCGCTGACTTCTAGAGCAAGCTTCCTTTGAACTTGCTTATGTGTTGGAGATGTTTTCTTTGAGACTTGACTCAGCAAGACTCATATCTAGGACTCCATTTTTCAGAGTTTGTTTTTCTTGAAATTCAGAGGGTGTCTTTCAGAGTTTATGTTTCGGAGGAAAATCGGCGTTTATTGCGGTTTATTTCTCATAAATCTCGAATTCTCCGAAATTCGGTGTTTGATATTGCATTATAAGTTGTTGCAGTGTCTCGTTATTATTTTATTTTCAATGAAAATGCATTTTTTTTCTCACTTCCTGTTCATTTACTCTGTTAATAAGGCTGTTGATGTGCAACACTGCTGTAAACTCGCCAAAGGTTACTTTTGTGAGGAGCAGGAGCTAAGGTCAAGCTGCATCTCAACTTTTGCTCCAAGCCTCCCTCATCTTCTTGATGAAAAATAAAGGGCCCATTATTATTATTATTACTCTCAATACTCCGAAATCTTAGATGAAATGATATCTGAACACAAGGATATGCGAACACACTAATTGTATTTTATATGTCTGGAAGGTTTGAACGAGCGAACACATGTAGATACAAGCACAAATACTTGAATGCAAAACACCTACGTTTGTTCCTATACAACCTGATAGCTTGTTGTAATATAGATGCAAGCATATTTTACGAGGTTGCTGCCGCTGATGGAGGTTCGCTCCTTTCGATTGATGATTGTCAGCTTTGAAAATGCCCTTTGAACGTTGAAAATGCATTTTTAAAACCGGAGCTTATCGGATAAATCTGAATTGTCAAAAAAGTTAGCGGCGAGCGTTTATGGGATGTTTTTCGGATTTATCCGAAAACAAAGGAGCCCTACTCATAGCCATTTCGACATTCACGCTTGCTTAATAGTAATCACTGACTGAAAACGCATCACTTCACAGAATATGCGAAAGACGCTCTCAGAAATTGACAAACAAGATTCAGAGAAAGTGACTGTCTGCAGATCAGCAGCGGAATCCTAAATTATTCTGACTTCGCCGCAGGTTATCTGGCTCCGCCCGTCGCCCCGTGTTTTTGAACGTTCCTGCATGTCAAAAATATTTAGCCTGAATGTACCACACCATATTTCTTAGGAAAAAAGAACTCGTATAACTTTACTTACATTTATGAAAGCATTTTACCACTTTCAAGGGATTGAGAAATTCAAGTTGTCGTCGTCAAAATGTGTCAGTTCATTTTCTTCTCCTTATTTTTAAAAGATGTAACCGTGTACTAACCACGTATATAACATGGGTTTATAGAGAAGAATATTAAGAGACTGTCTTTCAGACAGGACATTCAAATTATGAAAGCATACTTATCGTTTAAAATCACCCTTTTCTTAATTTTATTTAGATTGTGTGATATCGGACTGTTAATACTGATAATAATTTCAGCAACCAAATAATGAACCAAACCAAATACAACTGGAACGTTTTCACGGCATCGTGAAAATGTTCGAAATTTAACGATTCACTTTAGAGTACTTGCATGTAGGGTGCTTGCAAACTTGGGTACTTGCACGTAGGGTACTTGCGTAGGGGTACTTAGAGTGCTTGCAAACAATTTACTTACAGTAGAGCACGTGTATGTTACAAGTGCAGGAATGTATAATTTGTTAGGTTATGTGTTTCTACTCATTTGCACCGTGTATCCCGTTACATTTACATCTTTACTTCGTTGCAATCACTTACACGTTTGCACGCTTTAGATGTCTATGATTTCTGACGTATGTTTCTAATTAGAAGGCATTCAAATTATGCTGTTTGCGCGTTTGTGTTCTTGCGTCGAATTTCGAGATACTACCGAAATATATTGCAAGGTAGTTGTTACTTGCACAAAGTCTCGCAGTATGTTTGTATAGCTCGCTATATCAGTCCAAAATATACTTGTATCAGTTTTCTTTCCCGACTTTCCTAATAAAAACTAGCAATGCAATTGTACTCTCCTGAAAAGAGGAACAGACGACTGCTCATTTAATTGAGCCTACCGCTGTTGTTTTTTTGTTTTTTTACCCAAAGAGAAGGGCTGCTGTCACCAGCTGTTAAATAGCACTGCTGGATCACATTTGTCATGAGACATCTACACAGCATGCACTATTTTATTTCTTCTGTAATATTATAGAAATCATTAAAATTTTTAGGTACTCAACCTGTTTATAGTACGCACGTTATATTGCGTATAGCAACATACAAGCAAATTAACTGTCTTTGAGTAAAGTGGCGTCGAAGTGACTACTTAATTTACAAGGCAACGTACCCCGAAAATTGCGTTTGTTTCGAAAAAAAAAATACATTCATACTTTTGACGATCAGATTCCTAGTGCGACTTCCACGCACACTGTTCTGCCTTATAAACGCAGTTACAACTACTGCACCAACAGGTATACATTTACTATTACTGTTTAGCAGTGAATAAAGTTTAAGCAGCCATAAAACGGAAACAGGTCCCCTCTTTGAAATGAGGCAAAACATAGGTTATTGCTGTTCTGTCTCTTTCCACATACTGCGACCTCGTAAGAATTCAAGCACAGCCGATCGGCTCAGTGTCAAATGGCCTTCTGGAGTCCTGATTCGTTTGTGAAAAGTGAACTCTTCCCACCTACAATACCGCTGGTGGTAGAGAGTGTTTTCGAAGTTACACGACCCGATTCATCAGATAGGAAACAAAGTGCTCAAAGAAACTTGAGCAGGGAGTGGCTCTATTCACAGGTGGTAAGCACTAAACCAATTCGCTTGCTTTCAATCGTGCAAACCCTCACAGCCGTGCCGAAAAATCACAGGTCGATAGCCGAGAAGAAGCACTTAGCGGAAAGGAGGTAAACGTTGGGGAAACAATAGCAAAACATCGCAGTCCATTGGAAATGACTCTTTGCGAACAATTCATTACATCGCTCGAGCGTAGAAAACCATCACACTGTTTTTCCCTTCGCTCGCAACACGCGCTTCTGTACAGGCGTAGCAAGTGCCAGTGCTGAGATGGAGTCATTGCCTCGTCAGTGTCAGGTATACGGTAAGTACCCCGTGCCCTCTTCTATCCTGCTGCTTACTTCACTTTAGGTCGAGAGCACCTTTTTCTGTCGGCGACGGGCAAGTGTTCTGCGAAACGATCGCTTAACACGAAAGCCGCTAACAGCATGCTCTCACATGTAGGCATAGCCCCGGGTTCTTTCTCCGTCACGTGTGCGGAGGATGATTGATTTTCAGAGAGTTACAGCCTGCAGAAAGTTAATCGTCAGCAGCTTCAGGGAAAGAAGGAAAACGACAGGAGAAAAAGTGGATGAGGAAACAGGCTGGACTCGCTCTCTATATAACATGCTCTTTTCCCTACCACTTCGTCTTTTAATAGGAAAAATTATCCATCATTTATATATTACCCAACATTTCTAGCACCGGTGAAGCTTGCTAAAAGAAGGGACCTTCCTGCTTCCCACTTTTCTTTATTTTTTGTTTTCGCTAACATGTATCCCTCCGACGTCATGTCAACTCGCCAAGCAACAAATATTACTTCTTTAGAGAATATGCGACGGAAGCCGTTAGCAATTACGGAAGTTTTCTTGTTTAGGTGTCTTTTTTTATTCCTTCACGATTGGGGTGGGGAGACGAGGATAGGCTACATTGTCAACGTACACTCATTTCTGTTATACGGCACCGTAATGAAAGAAATAAAATAAGTTTACCATGCAATGTTTGCCCAAAAAATCTTGCAAGTGCAAAAGGTTCCCGTGCCAAAGCAAGGTGTTGCCTAATCGGATGAATTCCCGTCAGATCTGCGCTCGATGCAAATGCAAGTGCTCGCGGATGCTTCCTGCAATACGCCTTGCGAGTGTGCCCCCTAGACCTGTCTCACTTATTTTCCGTTTTGCTTGACCTTCATAACCACATCTGCTGTGGTCCTATTTTGCTTCCTCTCGATGTCTTTATTTCCTCTCCCCCGAAAAGCCCCTGCAGACAGCTATAAATGGCTGGAATGCCACTAAAATATTGTGATATCATTGACAAAATGTAACGTTAATGATTTAAGACAAAAAAGTGAGTAGTGAACATTTGCTTGTTATGATAATGATATCTGCTAGACGTGATTGCATGTTACGTTGAAGAGGTTGGAGCGTTGTCCCCTTGTACCCTCCTGTACTGTGAAGACCAGCTGACAGAAAATCCTAGTGGGGGAGCCTAATCTCCTTAGTCAAATAGCCTTCTTTACAAGCGACGCGGTTCAGCGAATTTGTCAGTATGCGATGAACGATAACCATGCAGAAGCATTGCGCTCCTTTTATACGGCAAAGAACAGAAACATTATTTCGCAAAAAGTAGGCCATCGTGCTTTTGATGACGTGTCTTTTCTTCTCGTACTAGTAAATTACTCTCTCACAATAATAAAAGCAGTACTCTTGCTGCGAGAAGTTGCTTGGTGAGCTATCAAAAAAGGTAACATGAAGATATAGGGTTCAAAAACCTTTCTTTTCGCAATTAGACTCTTTCTTTTTTTCTTCCTAATTTTCAACACACTTTCGAATGTACGCGCTGAAAGTAAATTTATTGGAAAATACGCACGGAGCCTAATTTGTCAGACGTTTTTATAAAAATAACATCAATCAAAGTACAAGCTCTAACTTATACCATTTATATTCTTACACGAGTAAGAGTTTGAACAAGTCTTTCAAAGTCGGACTCATTTCTTCTTTGCGTATATATTCATTTCAGCACTCCATAGGCCTCGCATATATGATCTCATTCGGATAAACCTGTCCGATTGCAATTAGAGATATATAAATGAACACGACACGGTGATATCTTGAGAGCACAGACCCGTGTCCTTACCGAGATCTCCCACTGCGATCGAGCGAAATAATATTTCTATTTCTCTTCGGCGTTGTTTTATCCCCGTATCCATGAGACTTTAGCAGATGGCACGAATAGATATGTCTAGCCAACTTCACTGCACCGATGTGCTCAGCACAAGTCACAAACGCTGCAGAAAGCGGTTCAGTCTGCACATATATCTGCGCCAATTGTTTATTTCGCTGTCAGTAAGAAAAAGCAACAAGATCAAACATAAAAATGGTTTCGCGAAGATAATAGCTCTCAAGTACCTGCGTGCTCCGTTGAGGTAAAAAGTGTGTGCTGACAAAGATGGAGACCTGCTTGCCTCACACAGATTTGCAAAAATTGAAATTGCAAGCTCAAAGGAAAGTTTAATTCATTGTCCAACCGGTGATGCATGGGAAAAATTCGCTAAATGATTAAACGAACTGAGACAAGTAACATGACCGGAGAATCAAAAACACAGCGTCACGCCACGTTTACGTAAAACTTTCTCCTTTTTTTAGATCCATATACGCCAATATCGCACCATTTCTTATGTAATTCAGTTGCGTTATTGTTGGCCAACTGTGAAAAAACTGGGTCTTCATGCCAAGGTCACTTACAAACCCGCGTGCCACGTGTGTTTGTCTCAAGTCATCAATACCTATGCAGGCGCAAGGGTCCAAAGTAATAATAGAGTTTATTCGTACTTTTTTATAGTGTTTAGCGATAAGACTGTTAGAACTTTTGGCAGACGGACACTAGAGCGGGTACGCACGAACGAAACGTCGAAAAAGACCAAAAGACCCGCCTTGCAAAGATGACCAGCTTCATCACCTCTCGTTCTTGCTCTCTCAGCAGCATCAATACTTCTCCGGCAAGCGCAAAAAAAAAAAAAAATAACAAGGCAGCTTTGCAGTAGTGGTGCCAAACCTGAAGGATG
This sequence comes from Rhipicephalus sanguineus, assembly GCF_013339695.2. Taxonomy (NCBI): domain Eukaryota; kingdom Metazoa; phylum Arthropoda; class Arachnida; order Ixodida; family Ixodidae; genus Rhipicephalus; species Rhipicephalus sanguineus. The sequence goes on along the minus strand of NC_051180.1, from coordinate 62,028,445 downwards.
TGCGGAGCTGGGACCTCTTGTTTGTATCTCTTCGGTATTCTTTTTCTTTCCTCCGCTCTTTCTTTCTTTTTCTCTTTTCCAGTATCTTCTGTGTTTTTTTCTATTTATTTCATTTACCTTCCTATTTTTTTTCTCTTCTTTCACTCTTTCTATTTCTCGCTTGCTTCCTCTTTAAACTCTGTTGAAACTTTCACAGCAGCGTCTCCTGCGGGAGGTAGGGCCTAATCGCCAATTACCGCGGCCCGGCAGTCCAGGAAAGAAGATTGATCGGCGGAGGTCGCTCCTGTTGGCGTTCTTTCTTTCTTTCTTTCTTTCTTTCCTTCTTTCTTTCTTTCTTTCTTTCTTTCTTTCTTTCTTTCCAATTGCATATGAAGTTCATTTCAGCTCGTACAACACTTGTGTCGCGTGAGCCTTACATGTGGTTTTGCCTGCGTTGATGTTATCATCAAGGTGCTTCGAAAGACAGGAGGAAGAAGACTTCCCTTTGGCGCGAGTGCGCGCTCAGATGGCTATGCTATATGTAGTTCTGCCTGCGTTACGCCAAGCTACGACGACAGCATATGATCACAGCCTACGACAGCCCGGCCCCCTTAAGTGCTCCGCACTTGAAAAGTCGATGGTGGTACTAACTTTGGACGCTGAACTCATGCCATGTGCTTAGGCCATGTCAATAAACCAAAAAAAGCGCCTAATGTTTTGCTGCCATCTTCTTTTGTGCCCACCTCCTAATTACGCCATCGTTAGCGACGTATGATGAGCTGCTAGTAAAAAGCAAAGCACATGCCATAGCTACAAAATGAAAGAAATAAAGCTTATTTAAGCACACGGATGGCTTAGTAATGTTTCAGTCTGAATAGAGCGTCACGATTTATCAGAACAAACAACAGGCAGACTCAGCTCTTAAGAGCCAATAATTCTTTTTAAACGCTTCACCACAATGTCATCTTTTAAATGATATTCAACCCCAGGTTGCTGTATAAGCAATGCGAATTCTTTTGTCACAACGAGGCCTCCAGCAACATTTCTTGTTCAACGACATATGATCACCTCAAGCCTTCATCTTCCTCCGGTTTTTGTTTAAGTAAGTAGCGCTTTAGGTGCCCGGCTTGTAGTCCATACGTCTCATGGGGCGTGATCGCGAACAAAATCAAGAGGTCTAAAACAAGGCTAGCCATTATCAAAACCGGCTTAAAATAAACGAACGAGGTCTAAAATATTGTAATTAACATAAACAACCAAGAAGTAATGGAAATAGTCCACTTCAAATCGATAAAAACACTTCGCAAACATGCGGCTGACAGCTGCGCCGCGCGAGAGAGGGCGCCACCGTCTCCCCAAGCGTGCGATTGCTCCTCCCACCGGCGTTTCGCCGGCACCTTCGTCGCTACACCAGAAAGAGGAAATAACCTGACGGAACTCGTTGCAGGCGACACGTATCTCAACTGCCGTAACAAGCAGGAAGTCGATAAAGCGCAGCAAGAAGTAGCATGCATGTCGCACACCGAGTTTGCGGGTCTCCCTAACAGGATTCTACTTGCGCCCGAGAAGACCTACACGCTTACCTCAAACGCTGGCGCCATCGACGGTTTGGTAAACGGAGCAGTTGGAACTATACGAACTGGAATCGATGGGTCGCCCGTGCTGCCCATTTGCCCCGGCTTCACAGTAGTGGAGCTGCATTTAGCGCACGGTTTAGAACTACACCAATCGCTGCGCAATTTTACTTTAAATTCCACCACACTTGAGTGATACAATCAACTGAAGCTTTATGAGCACAACGCTTTTTATGTGTCTCCACTTGAACTTTCTCTGAGCTGTAGATCAAGTTTTCAGCAGATCAGTCAATTTCGTAAATGCCTTTCCTCAATTGCATGAATCAGGCGAAACGATGCCAAAGACATACTCATTAACAAGGGAATACGTTCAGAAGGAAGTGCGAAGGCCACGGATTGTATTGCGCGCAGAGCGCGTTAAACTTGGCAACATCAGAAACCAGGGTGTTAACGACGTAGCGCATGTCCTCTTGCAATAATTTTCAGAATTTTATTCCCCAAGTATTTAATTATTCTCTAATTCCTCACCTAAACTTTGACCTGATGAAACCGTTCACTGATCTCGGAACCTAATAGGGTGATGTAACGTATTTATTAGCATTTCACAAACAATGGAATGCCGTGCTCGCGTCTACCGCAGAACATTTGTTGGTTAGAGCCCGAATAATGCGATGCAAGAGGTCGTTGCTTATTCTGTTACAATATAAAGGTTTAATATGAACAAGCAAACAATGTATCTGATTTGCTAACGCTACATTTAACGCGAGCTGTTGCGATCAGTTTGCGGACCGCATCAACACTAGAAAGCTTCTATTCTTTAATAAATGAGCGATGAAAAATTACTGAAAATCAAAAATAAAGCAGCGGCAACACAAGTCAATGTATAGTGCATGAGCTACGAAAATATATCTCACTAACACATAACCAATGAAAATGAAGATAATGCACCATATAGATATGTACAGACAGGTCCACTGTTAAAGGGAACACTTGCGTGCAGGGCATGTTTGGATTTCGCTCTCTTGCAAAAACATAGTGGCTTAGATTTGCATAAGACTACTGGTGGTTGACATTTCTGCCTCTTCTTGACACACTAGTGCAGCGCATGAGCAATGTTTTGCTGTCCGCTTGCTGTTAGAGGGCCAGCAAAATGAAAGGTGCTCATTGGAGTGTTCCCTTTAACAGTGGACCGTACTGTACATAATTCAAGACGCAGAAACATGTGTCTATGCATGTTTCGAAGCAGAAACTTACAAGCGACGGAACCTCCCCCCTTTCTCTCATCCCGTCGCCCCCCAACCAACAATTTTTTTACATATGTAAAAACACAAAAAAAGGTAATATGGAAGTTATTCAAAGGGGCTGGTGCGAAGAACCCGTTCAGGAAATATTGATGCCAGCGATTGCAAGGGCAGGGCTTGTTAAGTAATCAAATATAAAAGAATGCGGAAAGTCTTCGCATTCCCAATCATAAAGTGCAAACCGCGGAACGCGGTGTTTTTCGAAGAATATTTCAAGAACTTCGCTTTAATTTCCTCTCTTTTGTCTCCGTAGTTGCATCGATACCGCCGTGCTCGTGAAGAAGTTCGTTTTTTGCGCCCACGATTCGTCATTTTTTTTTAATGCTAGGGCTGCGAGCCTCTCATGTTTTTTATCTTGCTTCTAAATATATTTTTAGAATTTAATTTGGTGGCATGGCGTGATGCAATCTCTATCGTTTGTGACTGAAGGAAAAAAGTTGCTCCCCCTGTATCATTTTTTCATTTCCTTGTTGCTTCGATAGCGCATTCTTTGTTGTAAATTCAATTTCAGCGTAAAAAAGAACCTGTTTTGTGAGCGCCGTACATTCAACTCATCTTTGTCGCTGTCTGTTCTCAACTTTTGAATATGCTTACTTGCTAATTAGCCTCCCTATTTTCCTGACATTACCATGGTCTTCTAAGGCACAGAACCCCGTTTAACCACCACGAAATGTAAAAAAAACCCAATTTATATTTATCCGGAAGCCCGAAATTCGGCAGATCCCATGTACCATAGAAATCGATGTAATGCGAAGCATTCGGCGGGATCAAAACCGTTTTATGACTACCCAATTGTGCACAAATTTACAACAGGAACAATCTATCGAACTTTTGCAAGCAGTAACTTCGCAATAATTAAAATTGCGCCATGTTAGGCTCACTTATGGTGTGTAATACCTGCGTTACGTGCCTGTGAAAAAGTAGAAGGATTTGTGCTCTTAGCGCGTGCGTACGTCAGAATCGTTAGAATCACTGCAGATTATTTTTTTTTATTAGGCCTGTTTCATTATCATTAGTGCGTGCTGTCACACTAATTATAATACCTGAGCAAACAACAATGGGAAACTTTTGCGTGTGTGAATCCAGTGATGTTACTCGTTCATTTTGTGCCGGCATATAAGTTCAAGAATTACGATATCAACCTGAACGCACGTATTCACATAAGCAATGTTTACCTGCATGCTGAACCTCACAATTGAGGAGCGAATATTTTTGCGCACGTCGAAGGACAAGTTCAAAGCAAGCGTTCTACTTCCACAAGAAGCCCCCTACCAGAAAAAAATTCGGCAGATCTCACGCCATGTGGGAATCGGTTTCATGCGAAGCAATGAGCGCATGATTGTCTATGCTGCATTTCCTGGCTTTGAATCAAGCGTTTCGGGGTAGATCGTCATGTTTTTGTAAGTGTAGGAGCTGTGTGCACATCGTGGGCTTACCAGGCACGTCGACTACACTGGCATTTAAAGGGTAACTTATAGTGTGACGTAACGTCAAAACTCACGTTAGAGCATAGACGTCCGTATTATCGAAACAAAATGCACTTTACGGTGCGATGATGTGAATACCACACGTAACTTTCGTCAGCGCATTCCTGCGGAGTCGGGCATACATACATTCAAAGAACTTTACTGAAGTCCTCAGGGATAAGATTAAAAGTGGCCAAGAGACCTCCCTAATAAAGTCGGTTGCTCCACCCATGTCGGCACCGGGACGTGATGACTCTGGGCGACGACATGAGCCCTCTGGACGGCCTGGAGTTCATGCGTGAGGTCCGGACTGCGCAGTCGCTCACCCCAGCTGACCGCGTCGTGGAGAGTGGAGCCCAGGTTAATTGGGCCCAGCCAGAGCATATGGTCGAAGGAGCAGGATTCGTGCAATGCTTTGGATCTAGCTTGCCGAATCAAAGGAACTCAAATGTAAGGTTTATTAGACTGCTATAAAAGCGGAGCCCACACTGGAACCACAAGTGACGTTAACCCGACATGACCTCTGTATCATAGGAGTACATACGTAGTGTTTATTGCTTTGTTATAGGAGTAGATAGCCAGTACTACAATCACAACTGACGTTGCACCTACATTACGCCTGTACAGGATCTTCTTCTAAAGCAGTTTTAAGACCTGACGTGGCTATGTGGTAAACTAGCTCACTGCCACGTAGAATAATTGGGTTCGATTCCTGCTGGGATCCTGACTTATATTCTTTGCATTCGTCGGGTCAACGCTCCCGATGTCGCTTTTTCTTAAAGCCACCCCATTTAAATCACCAATGTCTGCTCTCGCCGTTCCTTGGCAGATATTGCCGCGAGTCTTATATTTCATGAGTTGAAGCTTCACCCACAAAGACTGTGGGCAACGCGCTGCGCAGGCCTCGCCGTGATGTGTAGGAAGCTTCGCGATTGTTTTGGAACAATCTGTTAAGATTGCGCGCCGCACGAGAATGTTCCAGCTTTGTCGAGAGATAACGCCGCCAACAGCGATATCGCTGGAAAGTTCGATGGCACCTGTATAAAAGCCGACGCGCTTGACTGCTTGTGAGTTGATCGACGGTCGACGCTCTGTTCGCCGCTATCAGTGAATACAGTGTGTATTGCTGTAAATTACCTTTCCGTTTCGCGGCGACAAGTTCGGCCAAATAAAGAGTTTCATCTCGGACGTGCTGACTGCTGTCTTCGTCGACGTCACGACCACGTGACATCTGGTGGAGGTGCTGCTGCTTCCATGATCCGGACGCCCCCGCGAAGCGCTGACCCAAGCCCGAGCCGCGAGGAGGACGACGGCAAAGAAAACCCGGATCGTCGAACAAGCCGCAGGCAGAAGGGACTACCGCCAGAGCACGGGCTCCTTCCCGAACAAACCAGGCAGCCCCAAGTCCCAACACCGACCGCAGCGACGATGACCGACCCCGTGCAGCCTTCGCCAATCCTACTCCGGCAGCCCAAGGAGCCGCCAACCTTCCGCGGGTCGTCATTCGAAGACCCGGAAACCTGGCTCGAGACTTTTGAAAGGGTCGCAACATTTACCAACTGGAACGCCGACGACAAGCTTCGCCATGTGTACTTCTACCTGGAAGAAGCAGCAAGGACATGGCTCGAGAACCGGGAGTCCACGTTTCGAACCTGGGATCTCTTTCGCAGTGCTTTTTTGGAGACGTTCACGAGCGTCGTCCGAAAAGAAAGGGCCGCAACCTTGCTGGAGACACGGGTTCAGCTCCCGAACGAAAACGTGACCATCTTCGCGGAAGAAATGACCCGGCTGTTCCGCCATGCTGACCCCAACATGCCTGAAGAAAAGAAGGTTCGTTTCCTCATGCGAGGAGTCAAGGAACAGCTCTTCGCTGGCCTTATGAGGAATCCACCGAATACCGTCCAAGAATTTGTCTACGAAGCAACAACAATCGTGAAAATGCTTGAGATGCGAACAAGGCAATACAACCGCAGCTTCTCGACCACAAGCTACGCCGACGTTCAAGCGCTAGGATCCACCGACCTGCGTGAGACGATTCGTGCAATCGTGCAAGAGGAGCTGCGAAAACTTCTACCTTCGTCGCAACCTCAAGTAGATTCCATCGCCGACGTCGTGCGCCAGGAGATCCAGCATTCACTCGGTGCGCCTCAGCTAGTAGAGCCGCAGGCGCAAGCTATGAGCTATGCTGCTGCAGCCCGCCGTCATGCTCCTCCTCTACGCCCACGCCAAGGCGACACACCGCCGCAGTACCGTCGCCAGACGCCGCCGCCGCCACCGACGCCCTACCGTCCACCTGTCGGCCAGACGCCGCCGCTACCGACGCCCTACCGCCCACCTGTCGGCCAGCGCTACACCCCGAGGAAGACCGATGTCTGGCGGGCCCCTGACAACTGCCCGCTCTGCTACCACTGCGGGGAGGCCGGCCACACGTACCGCCGCTGCCAGTACCGTCAGATGGGGCTACGCGGATTCGCCGTCAACGCGCCGCGCCCGCAGCCAGGCGAACGGCCTCGCGACATCGACGACTACCTCACCGGAACACAGTGGCAAGAACGACGACCTTCCCGCTCGCCGTCGCCCGGCCGCTACATGTCACCGCACCGCCGGCCGTACACTGGCCCAAACCGGGGCCGGTCGCCTAGCCCGTATCCGGAAAACTAAGGGCAGCAACCGATGGAGGTGCGGTTGCTGTACGACGAACTACCGAAGATCCTCCGCCGCCGACGACGACGCCGCGACGAAACCTTCAGAACACGACGCGAACCAGACAGACCCCTGACGACGAAATCTCGCGGACTGAAGAAGACCCGACGACGCAAAATGGAAGCAGCGCAACACACCGACGCAGCCGTGACCCCACGCCACGACCTAACTGCAACGCGAGACGACGAACTAGCGACCTCGACGTTCTTATCGACGGCCACAGCGTCACAGCTCTCGTCGACACCGGAGCCGACTATTCTGTCCTCAGTGGACCGTTCGCCACCAAGCTGAAGAAAGTAAAGACCGCTTGGAGTGGACCAGAAATCCGCACAGCTGGAGGCCACCTGATAACGCCGATTGGTGTCTGCACGGCGAGAGTCACCATCAATAACCGGACTTATCCTGCGAGCTTTGTAATCCTACAAAATTGCTCTAGGGATGTGATACTTGGAATGGACTTCCTAAGTGACCACGGCGCCGTCATCAACCTGAGGTCTGAGTCGATAACGCTAACCTCAGACAAAGCGCTCCCGCCCCACGCGACGCCAGGGAACCATGCATTGAACGTGATAGAAGAGCAGGTGACCGTTCCGCCGCGCTCCAGCGTCATTATTTCCGTCGGCACCGAAAAACCTGCGAACCTTGAAGGCGTCATCGTGGGCGATCAGCAACTACTCTTGAACCGTCACATTTGCGTCGCAAGAGGTATAGCCGAACTGCGTGACGGTAAAGCAAAGGTAGTGCTGACAAATTTCAGCCACGAATATAGGCACTTCAACATTGGTACGACGGTCGCCTACATCGACGAATGTGTGGCCGCCAGCAATGCTTTCGCCCTCTTCGATGCTGCCGAACCTGCTTCAACGAATCGAGGTCCCGAACTAGATTTCGACGTCAACCGGAGCCTTCCGAAGGTCAAGCAAGACCAGCTGAAAACCCTGCTCCTGCAATACAAGGACTGCTTCTCGTCGTCATCACGAATTCGACAAAGTCCGGTGGCGAAACACCGAATTATAACGGAGGAAAGTGCAAGGCCCCTCCGTCAGAGCCCCTACAGAGTTTCGACTCGAGAGCGCGACGCGATAAAGAAACAAGTCGACGAGATGCTACGCGACAACATCATCCAGCCGTCCAAGAGTCCGTGGGCGTCACCCGTAGTGTTAGTGAAGAAGAAGGACGGGACACTGCGCTTCTGCGTTGATTATCGGCGCCTGAACAAAATCACGAAGAAGGACGTGTACCCCCTCCCACGGATAGACGACACCCTGGATCGACTACACAACGCGACGTACTTTTCGTCGATGGACCTCAAGACCGGCTATTGGCAGATCGAAGTAGACGAAAGAGACCGAGAAAAGACCGCTTTTATAACACCCGACGGCCTCTTTGAGTTCAAGGTCATGCCTTTCGGTCTTTGCTCGGCACCTGCGACGTTCCAGCGCGTCATGGACACCGTGCTGGCCGGATTGAAGTGGCAGACGTGCCTTGTGTATTTGGACGACGTCGTCGTGTTTTCCTCGACCTTCGACGAGCATCTCCGGCGGCTTGAGGCAGTACTTCAAGCAATCAAGGCCTCTGGACTGACCCTGAAGCCAGAAAAGTGCCGATTCGCGTACAACGAGCTCTTGTTTCTGGGTCATGTGATCAGCAAGTCTGGAGTGTGCCCAGACCCGCGGAAAACAGCTGCCATCGCCGACTTCGCGCCTCCCACCGACAAGAAAGCCGTGCGCCGATTTCTCGGCTTATGCGCCTATTACAGACGCTTCGTCAAAAACTTTTCACGCATCGCCGAACCACTGACGCTTCTTACGAAGACTAACGTGGAATTCAGGTGGGAAACGGAACAAGTGCAAGCATTTGAGGAACTTAAACGACGCCTGCAGACGCCACCCATACTTGCGCATTTCGACGATTGCGCCGATACGGAAATGCACACCGACGCAAGCAGCGTAGGACTCGGTGCCGTCCTTGTGCAAAAGACTGACGGGCTTGAAAGGGTAATCAGTTATGCTAGCCGGTCACTATCGAAGGCAGAAGCCAATTATTCCACAACAGAAAGAGAATGCCTTGCCATCATCTGGGCTACGTCAAAGTTTCGCCCCTACCTCTATGGCAGGCCCTTCAAAGTTGCCAGTGACCATCACGCCTTATGTTGGCTAGCTAACTTGAAGGACCCTTCAGGTCGTCTCGCACGATGGAGTCTGAGGCTTCAAGAATTCGACATTACCGTCGTGTACAAGTCCGGACGAAAACACTCTGACGCCGACTGCCTCTCTCGTGCCCCCGTCGACGCCCCGCCGCAAGACGACGACGATGACTGCTTCCTCGGAACTATAAGTGCCGACGACTTCGCCGAAAGGCAACGAGCTGACGCGGAACTGAGGGGCCTTATGGAGTACCTGGAGTGCAAGACCGCCGTTGTTCCGAAGGTGTTCAAGCGAGGACTGCTGTCGTTTTTCTTACGGAACGGCGTTCTCCTGAAAAAGAACTTCTCGCCACTGCGAACGGACTACCTTCTTGTCGTGCCCTCATCATTGCGACCAGAAGTCCTCCAGGCCCTACACGACGACCCGACGGCTGGACACCTCGGTGTTTCCCGCACGCTCGCCAGAATACAGGAAAAATACTACTGGCCACGCCTTGCTGCCGACGTCACCCACTACGTCAAAACTTGCCGAGATTGCCAGCGACGGAAGACACCGCCGACTAAGCCAGCGGGACTTCTGCAGCCAATCGAACCACCGCACCGCCCGTTCCAGCAAATCGGGATGGACCTACTGGGGCCGTTCCCGACGTCGACTTCCGGCAACAAGTGGATCGTCGTAGCGACTGACTACCTCACCCGCTACGCCGAGACAAAGGCCTTGCCCAAAGGCAGTGCCGCCGAGGTAGCCAAGTTCTTCGTGGAGAACATCGTCTTGCGTCATGGCGCCCCAGAGGTCCTTATCACAGACAGAGGTACCGCCTTTACTGCGGACCTAACTCAGGCGATCTTGAAGTACAGCGAGACGAGCCACCGCCGCACCACCGCCTACCAACCGCAGACCAATGGCCTCACCGAGCGTCTAAATAAGACCAGCGCCGACATGCTCGCCATGTACGTCGACGTTGAGCACAAGACGTGGGACGCCGTTTTTCCGTACGTGACCTTCGCTTACAACACGGCCGTCCAAGAAACGACGCAGATGACGCCGTACAAGTTGGTCTACGGAAGGAGCCTGGCGACGACGCTCGACGCCATGCTACCCAACGTCACAGACGAAGAAAATGTCGACGCCGCCGCTTACTTACAACGTGCCGAAGAAGCTCGACAGCTGGCCCGCCTGCGCATCAAGACCCAGCAGCACACCGACAGCCGTCGCTACAATCTTCGACGACGCTTCGTCGAGTACCAGCCCGGCGACCGTGTCTGGGTCTGGACGCCAATACGACGGCGCGGACTGAGCGAGAAGCTTCTTCGACGATACTTCGGACCGTACAGGGTACTTCGACGTCTCTGCGCACTCGACTACGAGGTTGTCCCCGACGGCATCACGAACTCTCAGAGGCGCCGAGCTCGACCCGAGGTCGTGCATGTGGTGCGCCTTAAACCGTACTATGCTCGTTAGCGCACCTGAGGACTCTAATGTTTGCTTTCTTTATTAGTTTTCTTTAGTATTTCATGTGTTCATGTTCTGTTTTTAAGCATCGGGACGATGCTTTTTCAGAGGGGGGCATTGCCGCGAGTCTTATATTTCATGAGTTGAAGCTTCACCCACAAAGACTGTGGGCAACGCGCTGCGCAGGCCTCGCCGTGATGTGTAGGAAGCTTCGCGATTGTTTTGGAACAATCTGTTAAGATTGCGCGCCGCACGAGAATGTTCCAGCTTTGTCGAGAGATAACGCCGCCAACAACGATATCGCTGGAAAGTTCGATGGCGCCTGTATAAAAGCCGACGCGCTTGACTGCTTGTGAGTTGATCGACGGTCGACGCTCTGTTCGCCGCTATCAGCGAATACAGTGTGTATTGCTGTAAATTACCTTTCCGTTTCGCGGCCACAAGTTCGGCCAAATAAAGAGTTTCATCTCGGACGTGCTGACTGCTGTCTTCGTCGACGTCACGACTACGTGACAATATAAACTGTCCATCATCTGTGGCGCATACCCGCATACCGTCTCCCGTGGCATACAGGTATGTGACACCTATGTCTGGAAGAAAGGGTTTGACGAAGTACGCGACAGGATCGTCACGTTGTTCATGTCATGGCCAAACAGTCATATTCGACAAACCCTCTTCCCTCCCATGCCGATTTTGGTCTACACCAAATTAGGGGGTGATCACGAGAGCACTCAGACGCAGACAGACAGACAGACAGACAGACAGACAGACAGACAGACAGACAGACAGACAGACAGACAGACAGACAGACAGACAGACAGACAGACAGATAGATAGATGATAGATAGATAGATAGATAGATAGATCGTCAATGATACGCGGCACGTGTGGTCGCCCAACTACCAAGATGCCACCGATGTATGAAACCTGTGCCGGAAGCCTCATAGACATCAATCACGAAACAACGAAAGTTGCAACAAGTGGTCGTTATTGATGCACCGTACAACAAGAGCGGACGTACAAAGGCCGCGCACGGCGGCTGACATTGCCAGCTACGTACGCGCAGCATTCCGAGCGTAGGCGGTTGTAAAACAGATTCTTATTGTTGCTTCAAAGAAGGAAACTTTTGTAATGTTTCCCACTTCCCTACATGAGCAGGAAAGAAATTAGCCGATTGCCTTTATTATCGTGACATTGTGCTGTAGTTTGCTACCAGCACTTAGCTTCTGCATGTGCTGAGTTTCAGAGTTTCCATTATGGAGTTGATGACTGAGAGCCACCTGGTCATATTATGATGACTACTTCCGCTCACGCACAGCCCGGAAGACTTTGTTTTTGAGTTGTAAAAACGAGGCACGCACGCCAAGCATAGCGCGCAGAAAACGACGGCGAGCATACCTTTCTGAATTTAATCTGAGGTTTGTCATTGACGCACACTATGTATTACGTGAAGTGTTAGTATCAAAGGCCAGTTATTTATAAAGAATACAAAGAACACTGCAGACTTCTCTGGCTCGCTGCTAATACAATACGGGAACTTCGCTGCCCTTGTTTTGCTGTCTTGTTTCGTCACGTTCCGGCATGCCAATGAAGTTCCCGATCGAATTACCTGCTTTCGTTCTTACTATACAAGGAGTAAGCAACAGAAAGCGCAAGAAAGAACATTACTGCACGAAGAAGTTTCCCACAGCACACTTTCCTCAAGAGCATCTGCTAAGAGTGGCGTGCCATTCACAAGCAGGCGGGTAGAATTTTTTTTTTCTGTCGTGCGATCGCTGCGAATGCATCGTGACCATTTCATAGCGTTCACACTTGATCAACCCTTCACGCGTCGTCTGCCCATAGTGCGTCACTTGCTGCAGTAAATTATGAAGTGTACAGGTTACACACTGCGTAACACATGCGTAATTACAGTTAATCATCGAGAACTTCAGTCTCATTTGCGAGAATACGGCTGCAAGCACACACAACAGCTTTGAAGGTAAACATTACACAGAAGACTGTCTGGCTGGGTAAGTAAACTGAGAAAGCGATTATTTTGTCTCCAACTAAAGTCACGTAAAGCATCCAATTCACGCTCCTCTGAAGTTGTTATCGAGGCTCCTCGAGGAGTATGACGTCGTGATGCCTTCTTTATGTTCATCATTCTGCAACTTTTTCTCTGGTATTCTTTGTTCTTCGCATCCACAATTAGCGATGTCAGAGCGGTTAATTAGGGTGCGCCTTTTCAGAGCGTTAATTTATTAAGCGTGTCGCCTTGTCTCGCGAAAATAGTTGTATGCTCTTCCCTTTGTATCGGTATAGCTAAAAATAAATCTTCCACTTCATATGAAGATGTTGAACGAGAATTGCATTTGAATATGCCGGTGCCCTATAAGCCGCTTTTCCGGGGAGAAACTTGTAGTTACTTCACTGTAAAAAAAATTCAAAAAGATATATAGTTAAGGCCAATCAATAGATTGAACTTTGCGATCAATGTTGAATATCTCGTAAAAGTAAATAAACCATCCGGTTGTCTAGACACCTAATTCTTGCACTTCAACGCATCTTTCGTTCTATTGCATTATTTTTATATTTTAATAATGGCTATTTTGATTCTTTGTCGCCGCACTTAATTTTTCGTATGCATTCAACCGTGAGACACATAATATACTCTAGAAACGCTGCTTTCTTTAGGGGGGGGGGGGGGGGAGGGGACAGCGTCGTTACGAAACTCCACCCCCTCCGCTGCTTCTCAATGTTCATTAATTTCCATGCACGCTTTTTCCTTGTTTTTTTTTGTAGATATGCTAGGTTTTGGAGGGGAAATGCTCCAGACGATCTTTTTTGGTCGAATATAACTGATGCCATGCTAGAGGCATAGTTCTTCTTTTGGTTGGGGAACAGAGTTACATTAAGGTTCGTGTTGAAGCCTAAATGTGCTTTTAGGTATGCACGCAAAAAAAAAATCAAATATTCTTTTAACACCTGAATTGCTAGTTTCTTTATGCATGGTTCAGTCCAAGGGTACGTTACATGACTGAAACATGATGTGATGTGAAACCGGTAATTGAAATGTGTGTGGCTTCCGGCCGTGTTGGGGGACAGAAGCAGCGAAACGACTTCTGCTTCACCCCCACCCCACCCCGCTCACACACACACTTAGTAACTAACGCCCATCATGAAAGAATTGGGCGGCGGGGAAATAGCAAAGCGAAATAGCAATGATCGGATCCCCCCAGCACCCGGATCTTCATTGGGATGTGTTAGATTTTTATAATTTGGTTGATCAATGTCCCAGTGAAGCAGGCATACTCTATTATCGTGGTACATAAGAAAGTTAAGAAAGCTGCCACTGTGTGAAGACAATTGCACTATAGAAATTGCGATGTGTTAGGCCGGCTGTATTCGTGCATATGTATTCGAGATTGCATGCGCGCTTGCATATGTGTACGAAGATGCCATACTTACACGATTGTAGGTTGACCCATTTTATCTAAATTTAAATTCCGAAGTTGGCGGGTCTACCCCTTTCAGTCACGGTGTGTACAATTGTACACATCAATTTCGAAGTCGCATCACGCACTGCGCGCTTCTTCAAATGACCTGAAACTTAGTGTGCACATTCGTGCAGGCTTCCTGAGTGGACAACTAGTGCTTATTCAACTTCATTATGCTGTATATTACTGCAAATCATCACTTTTCTAGAGACACTACCATGTTCGACGATCGTTCGACGTGCGACGTTCCAGGACCAACGTCAAGAGTATTTTTTTTCTTTGCTCGAAAAGCATACAACTAAAAAACAAACTGTGCATGCATTTTGGGCCTAATAGTTGACTCCTTTTATGCAAGGATTGAAGCTGACTGATAGCAGAATAATTAGATATTTAATTACACGCTAATTATCATTAATTACTGTAACTCACACAAAACAACACATTCCTTCATTTTATTTCTTGGAATGTAATACTGAGTGCCTTGAAATCATGCCATGGAAATTTGATGCATTTGCAGACAGTGCATCATAATTCGTGACTGAAAGGGCTACTTACAATTGAAACAAACGAGAAATCAGGTACTCCGTGGCATGCTTACATTATGTTTACGTTCCTGCTCTACCTGTAACATAAACCGTATTTTCTACTCTATAACACGAACCCCCAGCAACGATTCTCGGAAAATTTTCTAAAAAGTTGGCGAAGCATCCACTGAGCACTAGGCCATGCAAGCCTTGAAACAGCAAAACTGGACAATTCTGAAGACTAATCTGGTTGCTTCTAGGCTGTTTCTAGGCTTTAGCTAGGTGATGAGGGTTGCTTCTAGGTTGCTTCTAGGTCGTTGCTAGGTTATAGCTAGGTGATGCTGGGTTGTTTCTACGTTGATTCTTAGCGCAGAGGGGCTCGTGTTAAACCACACACAGTCATAGATACCACACGGATGTCCAAACTCCCGAGACAGAAACTCGCGCTGAAACTAAGCGTTCGCGCCTCTCACACAGCCACAGACACGACATGGATGTCCAACCAGAGACAAACTCGCGCGGAAACCAAGCGTTCGTACCTCTCATGGACCCACGGGCACGTCGTCATTGGCGTAGGCCTTGCATTGCTTCGGGGTCTTCTCGCAGCTGCCGTTCTTTCCCGTTACCTTGCGTTGGACTAACTGTTCCGTTCTTTCTTTTTAGTGGACCAATTTGAGTAGTGGGATTCACCAAGTGTCTGTGGCACATACCCTTTTACGAATCCTGATACGGCACACATATTACGGCAGCTTAGACAGCTTCGCTTTTAAAAGGAGCCCCTGTATTGCAGCGAAGCTAGCTTTTTGCATAGGTTTGAAGAAATGTCCTGCGGCCACCTACACTCGAGTCGACTTACCAACGCGTAAATACGGTATCACTAAGGTGTTAGAGAGGTTCACAGTGAGTTATTGAATGTGGAAGTTAGAGAAATATGGCAAGAGGAAGCGGGTGCGTGACATTCGCATATATTTACTTTTATCCATATTGAGGTTCATTACCCATCGAAGGAACATGAAGATATGACATTAAAGTAGCCTGCGGAGCAGCATGAAGAAATGTGTCGGCGATGATTTGATAAAACACGCAGTCATATGCGAAATCTCACAGAAGAGTTGAGCACGTATGGAGGTCATTTCACTCGCTCTACAAATAGCTTGCTTTTTGACCTCATACCTTTCAAAGAGCTGTTCTATACTGAGCAGCAGTGGTCAAAGCTAAGGTAAAGCAGGCTTCTCATCTTGCACCATAGCATCGATTGGGAAAGAAATTTCTCTTTAGCACTACTTTTCTTAAGCTCTTTCTAGTATTGACTGCACGAGGTTCGGCACTCAAGAAAGTAATATGTGAGCGGAGGCGTTGATAAAGGGAATCTTGCAATAACCCGTGAACAGTGTGGAAAGCTCTCATTGGCGTTTAATAACCCTGGAATCAACTTTAAGTTTCAACCTATCGAGCATAAATTTCATAAATGTCATCGTCATAGCCGAGGCTGTGAGGCAACGGGTCTTCGAACACTCAGGATTGCGTCACAAGGTAATGTTGGCTATGTTTCACTTGATCGAAGGTATGAGCTACAGCAGCCTCGTGGATAACGATCGCTGCTGGTCTTGCTCGACAAACTTAGAGTAATTCTACCATCGGAGCTTCTTTCCATGCAGGTAGTAAAAAGCTGACCTCGTGGATTTCTGTTAGCCTACTACTGTTTAGAGGACCACGTAGATGCTATCAAGATCAAAGGTGCTATTCTCGCCTGCGATACAAAGTGAGCTACTTAAAGCCATAAGTTCGTAAGGCGCCTAGCGAAGAAGAGCCAATAAGTAGGGGGGGGGGGGAATTACTTTACTGGGCCGTTATAATTAATAGCCAGTGCGAGACCTCGAATCGAGGAAAATAATAACAAGAATAATGCATTGCTCAAGTAAGCTTTTTGCGTCAGATTTAGGAAGGTCTTACGTAAGTTGTTAGATCGCCATGCTAGATATAAAGAAGTTTTTTTTTTTTGAGCAGCGTGATATTCGTAAAAATACTCAACCTTTCATGAATGGCTAGCAGAATTAAAAAAAAAAACATTTATTAAATACTGCGAAAGAAAGAAAGAAAGAAAGAAAGAAAGAAAGAAAGAAAGAAAGAAAGAAAGAAAGAAAGAAAGAAAGAAAGGAAGAAAGAAAGAAAGAAAGAAAGAAAGAAAGAAAGAAAGAAAGAAAGAAAGAAAGAAAGAAAGAAAGAAAGAAAGAAAGAAAGAAAACGAAGGGCACAAACGTTAAAGAGGATAAGTGTCCGGTTCCCTACGCTAATGAATTAAGGGCAGAAAAAATGACCAGAAAATATGAGAAACGATAACGTACGCGCAAATGACAACATTTTAGTATAACACCTGACTCAACAGGCATCCTGTATCATTTCATTTCCGTGGTGCATAAAAAATGTTTCACGCTGAAAGAACGTCTTAAGGTTACAGAATCCGCCCATAACAATTGAAAAACTAATGCCGATTCCTATGTACCAACATTGTGGACGGCTCGTATATCTGTAATAAGTCAAGTTTGCAGAATTTCTTCCATTCTCTCTTCTTGTCACCTACATTCTCCTTGACAGTATGACACTACGGTATCGCTTGTTGTTTGTTGTTGTTTTGCTCGGTCTGTGAAATAAAAGTAATCGTGTAGCAGGTGTATGATGAGACCAGTATCAATGCATGTGGGGAAAATTTGGCTCGCTTTCAGGCTATCCCTGTCAGGCAAGGTGTGCGCACACACACGTAAAAACGCCATACGCTATTACACAGCCGAAAGTCAAATTGCATGCAGGGCCACTGAGCTGCCAAGCAAGCGAGTCAAACTGAACGGATATTAAAGTAGCGTTACGCCTTACTGACATGTGGCTTGGAGGTAGCGTACATCCAGGGAAGGATTGCCTTCTAAAATTTATATTGTGCATGACGTCATCCTAGACTTCACGAAGAGTGTACCGACGCCCGCCAATGAGCGCGCACTGGCAATATTTGGGATAAGTTCATTTTTAGAGGTCAGCCAAAGGCAACACCTATACGTGGTCGAACGCCAAAATCAAGCTTTACCATGAACGAATCCTCACTATCCCGTACGTTTGCTTGTCACATTATTAAGAGAAACGCAAAGCTTTCCACGACTTAAGCGACGCTTTCATTACATCTCACACAAACGGCAAAACTGCTAACGCTACTGAACGAATGCAAAATAGCATACGTATACATGTGCATAAATATAAAGGACATCTCTTGCACATTTCATTTTTATTTCTCTGCGAAGCTGGAAAGGCATTAGCGCACGTTTTGTCCGTGGGTGCAGTGACCTGGTTTTGGCTTCCAAAATTCGTTTCACTGCGGCAATAGTTTAAAGAGTTAATCAACTTATACCCCTGGTTTGTAGAAACAAAATTGATCTTGCTTAATTAAACAATTCCTTCTCATCACATTATATAACTTAGGGATCTATAAGCCTAGCAGTTCCTTACACTGAACCACCTAAACATGTAGGAAACATTATGTTACACAAATATTTTTCAAGCAATGATTCTGTGTACAGTCGCGCGCGATTTAAAGGTGATCGCGCGAGCGTCAACCAAGAACTATAACAGCGTCACGTCCCAGAATACACTTTCGAGGGGAGGGAGGGAGGTGTCAGGCAAGTAGGGGTGTGCGAATATTCGAAAGTTTCGAATATTCGTCGAATATTACATTCGAAATATTCGTATACGATTCGAAAATCGTGTATTCGAAAATTTCGAATATTCGATAACTTCGAATATTCAAAAAATTCGAATATGCGATTCGATTATCATGCATAAAATAACTCGTCTTCCACATTTCTGCTGCGTTCGTATCGCTAAAAACGTTGCCGAGAGGAGCGATAAACATCGTAAGTACACGGAGGCACTATATCTGCCTGCGACGAGCGCCCCAATACGTATTTGCTGGTGCATCTCGACGTGCAGCGCTGTTGGCGATCATGTAACCGTACATTTCAATATTACGCGGCCGTAACGTGCCGCACTACCACTCGTTCACTATGCGGGATCACTTCTGAAGAAAAACAGTGACCCACGTGACTGGTGGCGGACTGTTCAGATACCCCACTCTGGCAAAGCTTTGCTCCATGTAACTCTGTTCCAAGCGAGCGTGCCTCTTCAGTGGTGGAAGGGGGGGGGGGTCTTTGTTACAAGAGCGCGCCTGCTGCCTGATCATGTGGAGCAACTCATATTTCTTCATGATAACATGTATTCATCACTTTCATTGTGCCGTGATATTTCCGTGTGTTGTGATGTGCATTGTGCTAGCCTGGACATTGTGTTGTGGAGATAGCAGTGTATGTTGTGTTGCCAGTCAGGCTGTTAATGTTTTTGTCTTTTTTTTCAAATAGCTACATGTTAAATAAAATATTATTAATTTGGAGGCATTTTTCCTTTGATATTCGATATTCGATCCGATATTCGAAGGTGAATATTCGTATTCGATTCGCATTCGAAAAATTTGATATTCGCACACCCCTACAGGCAAGCTTCACTCACTCTTTTTGCTGTTCCTTAAGCTGCGACTACTCCCGTCTGAGGAAGGCGCATTTTCATTTTTTTTTATGATAACGCGATATATTTTGTTCAACTTAACAAGCCGTTCAAACGAAGCAGCGCCAAGCATCATCTCTATCAGATCTTTGCCAGCAATCTTGTTATCGTACGCGAAGATAAGAGCCAGCAAAGAATACGCTTAATCGCAACGAATACAAGGCTTACAATATAAAGAAAGGGTGTAGAGTTCGTCGTAGGGGCGATTGTTGTAGCATGGAACAGCCAACGAGGGCAAGAAGAATGCGTAATCTTGATTTTTACTGTTACGAAACGTGGCGCTAGGCCCCTGGGACGCTAGGCCGGTCGACGCTCGCGCGATAACCTTCATATCGCGCTCGACTGTAGGTTTACTGATCGTAAAGCGAAATAGATATAAACATATACGGAAATGCGCTAAAACGAATAACGGTTTTCAGAGTGAACATTGGGTTAGTTGGTAACAACTTTATTGATAGTGCCATCACGATTTGTTTACGAAGCACAGAACACTAGAGCATTATGAATAAATTCAGGCAGCCCGTGATTCTTTATCGTTGAGATAAACATATTTACAAAGACAGTTTTTCATGCCACCCTGTTAAAATACGGCACACGAGGCTTCCATCAATCCCGCGACCTGGAGCTTATCATCACTGCACCGCAGGTGCTCCTACGGGGTTGCTCCTACGGGTCGTGCACGAAGGTTATCCGTATGTGCACCATCTTGACCGCGATGTAATATGCACACAGTCATCTTATACGCCCATCTCACCCGATCATACAGGTTGCGATCTCATCAAAACACAATCATGGCGTGGAGTCTTGCCCAGTGAGGTCTGTGTATTCGCAGCTTAACAAGCGAGGTAGCTAATGCAGCACGTTTTATTTGCAGGACGTAGCTTAAAAGGTCATACATCCTCGGCGACAAATTCTAAGTAGCCTTGACTTGGGCAGAATATCAGCACGTATATTGCTTCCGCTCCTATCGTGCACTATGATGCCACAGCTATGCGCATTGCCCGCCGCTTCCTTCGATGCGAATGCTGTAGCACACAGCGGAAACGAAGACCGATGGTCGCCGTGTGCAGCAAAGCGCAAATCAATCGAACTAAGCGACTAGTCAACCAGGGCCACACCGACGGCTCGCTGTGCGTGTCTGGCGTGCTAACCGATCCCTGAGCGAACCAGAGCTCCGCTGTGCGGCTTATATATCGAGGAGCAGGTAAGCCAGCTCAAGTCAGGGCCCCGGCTACTTTCGCGTGGTTGCACTACAATGCATGTGGAACCTTCAAAGAGTCGGCCTTGGAGATCATTTCCGTCTGGTAAGCGCTACCTGGCTACCGCAAACTTTTGGAAGCCGATGTTCAGTGGCACGAGCTATTTTTCCCGTACTACCAAAACTTGCGTAGTTATGCAATACGCGATCACAACACGTGGACACGGAGGCATGACAAAATGTGTTGTTAAGCTAGCACTTGAAAATTGCAAAATCACATGCAAGACAGGCATTGAGAAAAGTAGTGGGAGAAAGTTATAAGAAATCAAAATGAGTTCATTTTAGTATTGCTTCGCAGTCATTCAATACCAATGTGTTTCCCACTGCATCGCGTGAAATTAGACAGTTGAGCTTATGGACAGCCACACAGTTATCTGTATATTATGAAAATAATCAGTGGCCGCGTACCAGCCGCATACGCTTGTCCTGCAAACGTGAAATCTTGCGGAAGAAGCCACGCCGTCTCAATGTTACAAAAAGAAAGCTGGTTAAGGAAATGTCGTGAAAGACGGAACGGAACCCACACATGGCACTTGCTTTCGCCCTTCCATATTCGTGCAGAGCAGAAAACTGAACGTGCTGCTGCATGGTACAGATGCGCCTCATTCTTTTTTTTTCTTTCCCTGTCTTTAAGAGACGTGGCACCATATAAGGCCCTCATCTTGCGGCCGCCCTTTCGAAACAACGCGCCTCATTTATGGGTGCTGTCGGCCCCAGCTGATCGCTTCAATAACGGCGATACCATGGCAACAAATGCACCCGCAGGGCTCCCCACACAAGGGCCCCCTTTCTTCCCACTTTAAACTGCTCACCCTTCTTTGTCTAGACATTGCCGCGCTCTCTTTTCCCTTTCAGCTTTCATCTTCGTAAGTGGTGAACCTAAATCGATACTGCAGCTTGCATTTTTATAGCGCACGCCTGTTCCAGTCACCTGATGCATTGGTGCCATATTTCCGGAAACGCCGTTCCGTTAGAATATTTTTACATGGTCCAGAAACTGCGTCTCCGCAAAGCCTAGGCGTTTCTTTCCCTTCGGGAATCTTGAGTAGCTGTATCTTTGAAAGTGGAAGAAGACAAAGACGAGGGAAAAAATAAAGAATAAGAAATATGAAACAGTAAAACATCAGCAAAATAAACAGGGGATCTTACTGACCACTTCAAAATTTTCACGTCGTTGAAAACAGTCAAATAACCTAAAAATAAAGTCTGCAGCAATAGTGTTACGTAATGTATTGAAGCAGTTGCTGCATTTTATTTTTTTTAGATTGAGCTGTGAAGAGTTCGTTGAAAGTCAAGCTCGCGTTTTCCTGTCGCGTGCTTTATGGTTCTCGCTTGAGCCACATTAAAAGAATTACTCAATACAGTATATCAGTGTCTTTTGCCGCTTTTACTGTCCGACTAATAATGCAGGGGCCAATATTCAACGTCTTTTTAAGTATATAATTGCTATCGCAATAAAATAAAACATCAGTGGCTCTAGCTGTTACCAAGAAAAAGTCGCATGAGGACCGCGAGTTCTATAGTCTAAACTTTCCTTTATCTAAAACAAAAAAAAAAATAAAACACATGCTTGGTTCGAGCTCGCCTCGCGCAAAAAAAAAATAAAAGAAACAAAACTGAAATTGACAGCAGTGCCCTGCTCTAAATTTTATTAAGAGTTCCTTAATGGATAGAAACGCGTAGTGAAAATGTTTAAAAAGTGACAGAAAAGCGAAGCTGTATATCGGCGTCTTGTTTTTCTTGTTCTATGCTAGCAATACGCTCCTTGCACCGGGTAGAGGTTAAGATGTTCCGCGAAACCGTCCGAGAACGAGAGAAGGATTCGAAACTGACAAAGTGGGATCACGCACTCCCCTCCAGAAACCGTTACGCGTGTTTTGCAATGCCTTGCGTCACACTGGGCGTGCGTGCTACCGCATGCTCCAATCTGCCTTCTCCCTAGTTCTCCATGCAAACCAGCTCACTGCTATCTCTGCACCGTGAGAAATGTGTATGAGGTCAAGTAGTAGCAGGAGGCGTTCGCGAGAGCAGTTTAGGTAAATGTGGGACTCCGAGAAGAGTGGAAAGAGTGGTACTCTGACCAGTGGCCCACGCGGCATGATGAAAGACGCGTCTTTCATCCTTGGCGATAGCTCGGTCGAACGATGTGTCGTAATGTCGCCGACTCCTGCCTAGAAGTAACTGTGTGCGCGTGCGTTGCGCAAGCCACCCCATGTTTACTTTCCTGCACCTCTCCCCATTTCGGTTCTTTCGATGCACCGAAAACGCTAAACAATCTGTCTCAACTTCATTCTTTCGCGTAATGAGGCTACTTTCGAGCCTGTCGTCGACATCAAATGCAAATATTATTAAGTAAATGACGGCGCATAATGACCAGCGAGGATAACGTACAGTGGCCTGGGTTGCCATTAGCGTAACTTGAACTCTCTGCGTTTAGCCAGCCAGCTCCCGCAAGGACAGTCTCATGACGGGATGCTAATTATTATACGGACTGCATTCTTCTTGTTCTTCTGGGAGCTAAGCGAAACACGTGAACATTCATATTGTTCCTCGGCTAAACTAGAAATTATAATGCTTGAGCAACATTGGCGCGTAGCACAGCGTTCGCTCCAAGGAAGAATGAATAACGCTGCTTAACTTCACACCATTCTCATCTCATCTCTGGTGTCTCTGTGTTGGTTCTCTACTTTCAGCGGCGTAATTAAGCTAAGATGATGCTAGAGCGGTGGCTGCGGCGATAGTTTTTGCCTAATTTGCGTTTAGCCAAGTAGCCGCGAGGGTATAGGGATAGGCAGTGTTGCAGTAAGTCGCTTTAGGAAAACATGAATATTTTCTGTGCATTGCAGCTGTTGCTACGCTGAAGAACTGGCGCTCATAAAAAAAATGAGCTTGTACTTTCCCAATTCAGCTGAGGAACAAGTAAAAATATCAGTGATATTTAAAGGGGTACTGACACGATATTTTTCAGTTCAAATAAAAAGCTAGGCCCTCAAGAGCCCAGAAAATGCATTTGTAAGCATAAATCTGCCTTGAGAAATTAAGCACGACATGTTTTTAAAAGCTAGTTTCGGTTCCATCTGTACCCTGACGTCACTGCACGGTATGATCCCCTCGTCATGTGCTCGCGCAACAAATCATGACGTTCACACGGCCGCTTCGGTCCGTGGCATCCTTGACGACCCACAAGTGGCCATTTTGTATGTTATGCTAACTGACGTCATCCCTGCTAGTGGTATTGGTGTGTGGAGTCACTAGATTGATACTGTAGCCTGACGTCACGCTAGTGTCCATGTCACTAGGCTCGCCGTGCGAAGACTGACTTTAACGTCAAAATGTCATTTAAATGGAAAATGAGAAGAACCTCAGGCTCTTGACAACAATTCTTATTAACAACTTATACCGTATGCCGATACTATTAAATGCCCATTTCTCCATCTTGGACTGTAGAAGTCGTCAATGCCAAACTAAAATTTAGCGATCGGCTTCAACACGCCTAAAGGATACGCTGGATACCACGGTGATGTTGCGGTGGAGCGAAGGCTATACGTCATGTGTAATGTGTGCGAACACGAAACGTGATAATTCCGAAGTATTAGCAAATAGACGATAATGTTGTCATCGTCATCGCTATGTGTAATCGGCCAGCTGGAAGCGTGGTCCATTTAAATAGCCCGAATACTGTTATCTTTATTCTCTCTGTGATTGTATCTATGTACTCATGCTCCGAATGTGCATTTCGCTTTCGTAATAAGTCATTTTTAAAGTAGGAAATTTTTAAAGGCACAGCATAGCATGAATGTTTACTCCTAGTCCTTCTCCGATGAGGCCTTCTTGATCCTTTCCATTTTCTTGTTATTTCTTTGAATATATGTTTTCATTCTGACCCAAAAATATGGAAGGCCGTCATCGTTATAGCTGGCTGTTCCAAACACAGTACTCTTTAAAGGATAAAAAATGGCATCAGATTTCTCTAAGGGGAGATATTTTTGTGCGCGAAGCAGTTATTAAGTGTGACATATTACTACAAGTGTATTATTCAATTCACTGAAATAAGAGCGTATAGCTAATATTACGCTAATGAGACCAACACTACCCCATAGTCCGCCTACATTCGCAATGGCTATTGAACTAAGGTAACTTTAGCTAGCAAGTGGTAGCCAGTATAACCTAGTGCTAGTATTATGCGGGTAAATACGATACGTGTCATGAGTTGTGCGTATTCTGACGACATGTACGTGACGTCATGCATGTATGGAATGTATATTTTGGTATCCCAGTTAGTAAAACCTCCACAACGGCATCTTGTCTTTTGACTACTCGTGTTATGTCACGTAATTCATATTTGTTCTGCACATCCTTACATACACCAAATTGATAAAACAACAACGATGGCGTCATGATACGCGTCATGCCGCTTATGGCATTCATGCTGTGACAGAGATTATATGCATGCCACGCCATTCGACTTTTCTTTTTCAAAGCTTTTTTTTTATCTTTCATCTTTCATGGTCCCGATGCACTGCACTGCTCCGTTAAGCTAAAGAAATGTATGCGACATATGACTAACCCTGGCTACGAGAAAAGGAGGCTGAGTGTGAGTAAGAGTCGGGGGAGAAGCTTTCTGCACTCTCTCCCATGCTTCCGGTCTCGTCGTTCGGGTCCAGATGAACGCTGCTGCTGTCAGCGTTTCCGACTCCTTATTTGTTGACGTCGCACGGTGACTGGGTTCCACGTTATTTTGGCGTTTGTCGGAATTTCTTTCTATATTGACTCCGTCAGCATGTATGCGTGTTCTCCGGGGACTATGTTGGAAAACTATCCCGCTCCCTCTACTTGAGTTACTCGGTTATTACGTGATATAAGAAAATAAGAGCCCTGCACGGATGGGCTGCCTATGCCCTGAACGAGATACCTACCTCCATGACGCGGCATGATGCGGTGTGTGTCGAGTTCTGTAGACGTCAGCATTTGGGACAATCGGGAGAAGCAAGTCAAACGAAAAGATAAAAGGCGCTGTCTAAGCGACGACGTTGCCATACTGGTTGATTATTTGGGAACTGCGTTTGTCGTTGCTTTTTGTGTTGCACTCATTTGAGAAGATGATGCAACTCGTGTTTTGGCAGACCGAGATATAGTATTAGATCTCGCTGCAAATATGGGTCGTGTAAAAAAAAATAAAAAGCAAGTGCAGAACGACAGGACATAAAATGTGTAGTTGTAACTCTATCAGATCCAACGGCAAGAGAGAGTGCGATGTAGTTTTCTTTCAACTGCTACACCATTTCCATATTCACATTAATTACCAATAAAGAATGCAGGGGGGCCGGAACAAAATGTGCAAGTTATTCCAATCGGCAGAGATTTGGGTTCCCTGTGCAAGGCAAACGGCTAGCAGGCACAATATGTATTCTGCGACGTTGAAATAAAAATTAGCCTGCTATTTGTTTTTATACCATATATGCACAGTAGTTACATACATGAAAAGCAGTACAGCTTATGTATAATCTATTCGCTGCATCGCTATTTGATCTGTGGCTTCGTTCCACTGAAATGAACTCGGTCGGCTCATCAGGCGGATGGATGACCAGTTTCCCATCACAGCTACAGAAATGATCAGTCTATGCACTATGAAAAGAGCGGCTTAGTACAGCTGGTTTGTCGCAATTCAACCGTTTAGCGGTCAATGTCTAGACACCAGAAAAAAAAAAACTGTCTGCTGAAACACACCACAGTAGACTGCCTGTTTTCACAACTCTAGCCATTTTCTACGGGACTTTAACCAAAGCCACATACTTTGCAAGACCAAAAAGGTGATACGGCCAAACTGCGATTTCTCAAGTTCACATACCACAGTCTGTGGATGAAGTATGTGTTTTTCCGTTTGATAATTAAGCTCAACAAGCACGCTGTAATATTTACGTCCTCTAAGATGGTGCGAAGATGTTGCCGTCCCCAGTGTTATGCATTATAGCACAATGTAAATATTATATGGGTTATTTGTTATGTGAAAGAAAACAGTGTCGACAAAATAAAAAGATGGTTGATTCGTCTGTCATAGGAATCAGAATAACACTAAAGTAAAGCGTGCCCTTAGAGAAGTAAGTGAATGTTTACTGTACTTTGATATAAGAGAGTTTGCACAATATATGTTGATGTCTGGCCGCTATAGCACTGTTTAACGTGGATGCACCCATTTTGATGATTGGTGGTACGAGGGGCGTTCAATAAAGATTTCCCCTGACCCACTTTCTGTGGACGGAGAGCAACGAAACTTTGCAGATTTACCAGTCCTTCTCTACATAGGTGTCACCCAGGAATACGCACTTCTCCCATCTTTTTATGCAACTGTAAATGTCTCGCCTGTAGAAGCCGACAGGTTGCTTCAATAGCCATGTTGTGACTTCGAAAATCAGTCTGCTCATCTGGAAAATGCTTGCCCTTCAAATATGACTTCATTGTTGGAAAGAGGTGGAAGTCCGATGGTGCGAGATCGGGATAATAAGGGAGATGCGGTAGAATTTCAAAGCCGCAGGGGTGTGCTTCCATCTGGGCAACATGTGAGTAGTGAACTGGGGCATTGTCTTGCAGAAGGCGGACACCTTTGGTGAGCATGCCACCTCTCTTGCTTTTGATGGTCTCCCGCAATTTCCGCAGCAGTGAGGTATAGTATGCCCCAGTAATCGTGGCACCCTTCGCTAGGCAATCCATCAAGACTACTCCGTGCTGGCCCTAAAAGACTGTGAGCATGACCTTGCCCGCCGAGGGCTGGGCGCGTGCCTTCTTTGGAGGCACGCGCCTCCAAGTGCTTCCATTTCATCGACTGGACTTTAGTCTGCCGATCATAGTGATGGACCCAGCATGCATCCTGTGTAATCAGTCTGTTGAAAAAGTCATCCTGGTTTCCATGGCACGTGGTCAAAAGAGCCTGGGAGCATTCGACTTGTTCCTGCTTTTGGAAAGGTGTGAGCAGCCGGGGAACCCAGCGAGCGGATACCTTACGCATATGAAGATGGTCCTAAATGATTTTTCCTATGGACCCAACACTAATGTTGACATTTTGGGCTAATTCTGGAATGATTACGCAGCGATTTTCCAAAATGGCGGCCTCCTCTTGCTGGATGGTGTGTTCATCGATAGAGGAGTGGGGTCGCCCTGCAATCGGAGCCGTTTCCATCGAAGTCCAACCGCATTTCAATTGACGATGCAGTTCTTCACTACGTCGTATGATGGGGAATCCTCCCCGTAGACCTCTTTTATCTCATCGAACGTCTCCCTTGGAGCGCGGCCTTTCAAGTACAGGAACTTGATGACTGCTCTGTATTCCACTGCTACCATTATCACACCTCACACCACTTGAGCGCTTGTAAAATAAAGACCGCTATTAGTTCAGAGTTGCACATTGGCACGCGACCTATAGTGACTTATGTCAGTACACATGCGCAGTTTCAGCATCCTGCAATAAATAGAAGGGAGTCAGGGGAAATCTTTATTGAACGCCCCTCGTACATCTCCAGCCTGACGACTAACGTCCATGTTAAGTGATTACACAAAATCTTGTGGTAGCTGTAGCAGTTAACGGTGAAAGCGTAATCCGACAACGAGGTGTGATAGCCAGAAGAGCGTCGCATATTGGACGCAGAACTTGGTCGCCATCCCGTGGCATGTTAAAATGTGATTAAACACCACGGCCGGACTAGAGGGAAACGGTAAGCGCGTCGTGCCGCCCCCCGGCCGCGATTTTTCTCGGGGCGAGCGCGTGAGCGGGGAACGCGGTGTAACAGCCAGGTGAGGTAGGCGCGCGTCGCAGAGCTATTTTAGATGCGAAGCAGCTCTTTGACTAGCCTGTGTAACGCTCACCCTCCGTCCGCACAAACGCGAGGCAACGCGCTTCCCTCGCCGCAGGTGTTGGAGCGGTGCCAAGTAGGTCACGCCGCAGCTGGGCGTTGACGTCACGCCCCCTCGCACGCTTCCCTCGCAGTTGCGCGCGTACGTCACTCTCTCCCTCACCCGCCGGAGCGCCCGCAGCTGCCGGCTCCAACGCCCGCTAGCCTCCCGTGTCTGCGTTTCAAACAAACGTTACACCAGTAAACGCTACACCGAGTTTCGCTTCAAACGAATCTTCCAGCGCTCACCGCAGCACCGGCGTTAGCGCCGTTCCACCCGTGACGCCACCCGTGCGCAACGCTCCTGCTTCTCATCCCATCAGGGTTCCCTTCGGGGAGATGGTCCAATTTTTTTGGTTTGGATTAGCGTGATGCTATGAGCGAGGCCCACGCTTTTACGACGCTTGGGCCACCTCGTGGTATGATAAGGCATTGATAATAATTGAACTTCTATTGAAAATGCGCCGAATGCGACGGACGTTTAACGCGTTGCAGGTGTTAATCGCGGAGGCCACAGTAATGAGTTTACTTTACCGCTCCCAGAGGCCAACACCACTCCGCCGACCGCGAGAGTGGTAGATATAAAAGGCGCGTTTTTAAAGCCTCTAAGGTCTGTGACCGTGGCGCAGTGAATAGCGTGCCCGGCATCTGTTGTTGCTGACCGTGTGGTCGTGGGTTTGATGCCCGTTGACGGAGCTTTTTTTCTTTGCCATGTGATCGTGTAAATTTTTTCGACGTCATCCGTGACGGAAATACGTCACTGAAGTCTTGGTGGACCCCGGCATAAAACACATTCGTGTTAAAAAACGAAACTAAAACCCAAAATAATGCATTATTGAGTTACGCATTTATTTTATTTGAGATATTTTGGAGAAAGTTATGAGCAAACACTACTGCCACACTGATGTGTTTGGATAGTGGGGCACTTGCTGTCAATGAATTGACCGCAAGTTTGTTTGCTGAGAACAATTCATTTCGCCGCCAGCCCGTAGAAATGTTACTGACTTCTGTCTTTCGTTCTCCTTCACTTTCCTGTCGCTTCCTCATGTCGCCAGCCTCGCGGCTGTGTATATGCGTGACCAATGATTATGTGGTGTGTTTGTTTGGAGCTGTTGCTTTGCAAGCGTCAGCCGCAGAATTCAGATCCCCCTTCCTTTCCTCGCATGCAGTGGTGACAGCCCGTTGTTCGGTACAACGACTGATTAGTGCGAACGTCGCTAATAGCCGTTTTTCTCGTGTAAGTGAAAGCTGGGGCTGGTTACCAGCATGAACCACGGATGACTGATCTCTAGCAAATGTCGCTAGTAAAGGAAAAGCGCTCATTCCCTCTACCTCATTCCTTACTGTGGCCTTTGGTGATGAAAACGACACAATGGACGCACAAAATTGGGGGACGCTCAAGCTTCGCCTTTAAGAGTTGAACGCGATAGCGATATTCTGTCCTAGTGCGTACTTCGACCACTACAGTGTGTAACAGAATGCGCGCACTACGGTGCGTGTCTTATATAATGGGTAGCATGTTTTAAACCAGGAGCAATTATAAGCGAGAAACTATTTCGAAGTTGCGATGCACACACTCCGTGGTCTTAAGTGAATGCGCTCCGTAATGTTTGTACCATTTGTAATGGGTGGCTGGCTTTGAACCACAAAGTCGTTTTGATATTCACATGGTGTGACGCCCGATGGCAATGTGCGCTTGTACCACGCAATATTACTGAGATATTACATCTCGTACTGTCACACCTGTATAAAAGACGCGTATGCTTGTGAAACATGAACGTTAATTTCAGCGCAGTTCCAAGCAGAGGCGTGGCATTTTGGTACAACACCTGCTTGCCACGCAGACGGCCTGGCTTCGATTCTCACTGAGACCCAACATTTTTATTATTTATTTTATTTCCAGTTTTCTCGATTTTTCAGTCACGGACAAAATGATGATTTTTCGCTCACAACCAACGACGCCGACACTGGAATTTCTGTGAAACGAGCTCTTTAACGCTTCTCGCGTTAATATTTAAATTGTTTTTGTGGGCTGCAAGCCTTACCTAAGCTCGTTGCTGTTCAACCAAAAGGAAAGCATCACGTTCACCTCTCTGGCATTACATTGCGATTCCAAAAATAAGGACGACAAATGAACTCACCTCGGGACTACAAGATTGCGTTCCAGGCTTGCTTGCTTGCTTGCTTGCTTGCTTGCTCTGCAAGAACGGTGAAATGTGCAGTTAAAATTCGTTTCCCTTCATTGCGGCACGAGGCTTGCACATTCGTACTACTTATTGAGTGTGACAGCTGCCACAGAAAATTATTTCCTGAGGCGACCAGACAAAAATATCGCAGAAGCCTGTAGCTCCCTGCCGGCTCAAAATTGCGCTGCCAATGCAAGGCGGGTGCTTTGCGATGACTCGCTGTTCTTGAACTACGGCGGCCACTTGGGATGTGGGAACGCGAGCGCGAAGCGATTACTCGAAGCCTTCGCCACTGTCGATTAACTTTGGCGCGCGGTTCTTTAATGCAACGCCCGTAGAATTCTGCAAGGAGGGCTCAGAACACAATCGGAAGTTGCAGGCACGTGCCCGCTGGCGACATGTGTCAAGTGCATTCAACAGTACATTTTCTGCATTTTTTTAGCTAAGGAGCGCCGCCCCCTCCTATCCGGAGCCCAGGTGAACTGCAGCCCTAAATGTAAAGTAAAAGAAAAAAAGAAAGCAGACTTGAAATTGCTGGCTGCCTCATATTTTTATTACCCTAATTCTATATTCATTGTACTACATTTTTCTACATTGCTCTACTGGGCACATCGACTTAAATTTCCCTCCTCTAGAGAACTGAATGCCTTTCTGGCCTTAGCGCTTTAAACAAATGTACCACCGTGCCAAGTTGCCCTAGCTAAGCCCAACGCGAACGTAAAAAAAATGTAAAGTGAGAGATCCATTGTCCACTTGCAATAATTTTTGCGCTCAATATTCCGGGCCGAACATGCTAGGTCTTCGTAATACGTAGGAGTATCTTATTAAATCGGGACCACCAAGATTAATGAAAAATTGCGGCATGTACTGCTATTTTGCAGCGTATTCCAAAAGTTTAAATGTTTTTACCCTATATGTGAACTTCTATAAGACCATTGAGCCAACTGTAATACTCGTGGGCACTTTGTATTATCTGGGAAGGCAAAGAAGATCAGAGTGTATGAAGACAAATCTATCAACAATGAGCAAACTATGTAAGCCACCTTGATAAAAGTTTATATGCTCCTCTACTGTTGAAGGGGAGAAATTCGGCCTTGTTGGTAAGACATTAGGAAAATTTTGCAGCGCAAAATAACACAGGGACGAGAAGGGAGGACACAACACGTGCGCGTGCGCAAACATAGCGCACGTGTTGTGTCCTCCTTTCTCGTCCCTGTGTTATTTTGCGCTGCAAAATTTTCCTAACCTCTACTGTTGATCAGTTTCACTGATGCTTAGATGAAATCTCGCTGGCGGCAAGATTCTGCTTACAGTAAAGTGCACTAATACGAGTGCCGAGGTAAAGGAAAAAAAACATATATAAATTCTTTTAAACTATGTGCCTCCGGCGTGTTACTCTCTGAAATCTTTGGAAACAATCAGCTTGCAAATTTTGGATCTGCTATGTTCCATTCATCAGGAACCTGGCGGAGACAAGTCTGGTTGTCGAAATACTGAGCGCCTTTGTTCGATCACAATCCAACAGGCCACCGAGAAAATGTTTTTCGCTCGAGGAATTGAATTTTATGACACACCAGTTTTTTTTTTTCGCATTTTACAAGTCTTCCAGTTAAAAAAAAGAGACCAGAAATATGCGCATAAACGCAGGCTATTTGCTTCTCTATACACTACAGATTTTCACCGGATATTAACTTTCTTCCCTTGAGGAACTTATTGGTATTTTGCTTTACCCTCTATAGAGTAAAGGAGGGCGCCAGAAGCGAAAGACTGGTCACTTGGCACGCTGTACGCACAACGCCATCCTTGAGCGTGCTATATATGAGCTCCTTACCGATCTCGCGCAGCATAATATACATCACTTGCGTAACCACAAAACGCGGCCGCAGTGCAAAATCTTGGTGCTTCCACCTTTTACAAGGCAAGCCGAGCGAGGTTCACTAAGGTTGATGAGTAGTTGTTAATTACCCAAGGAAGCCCAGGTCTACAAGAGAGCACCAACACAGAAGAATATTACCACAGTTTTATCTTTCTTCTAAATATCCAGGCCTTATTGCGGCGCACAAGAGATGTTGCGGTTGAGTTTCCGCAGTTGTGTGGTATCGGTGCGCTGAGAGGGACCATTTCGGTGTGCATTCCTTGTGATGTACTGTACAGGCCAAAGTGTCTTTTGCTCTTATTTTATTTTGCTGAAGTATAAATAAAAGAACACCAGAGCTCTAGAACATTCTGCCTTTTTGTTCGCAAAAAATAATATACAAACTATCCACAAACACTCAATTCATCCAATAACTATATCTCGGTGTATTCTGAAATCTGCAAGAAATATATGGCATATGTAGCAAGTCATGAAGGCACCAAGAGCAACCATTTTTCTACGCGTTTTGACCATGCTTGGCTTACTTGTAATTTATATTGGTTAATGCATATCCCGTTTACTTATAAGCGTCATCCGGATAATATCACGCATTGTTGTTTTTTTTTACTCGTGTTGCCTTCGTAATTGATGCTTGTAGATATTTTTGTATCTGTATGGCTGTAATTGCCTGATATTACGCAGGGCAACAACAATTATTCGCAAACTGAAGAGCCATGAGTGCGTTCGGGGCGTCACTGCAGTCAAAGTGAGCTTGCCCGTAACCGAATGGCTCGTAGGAGTTTCCTTATTCTTTAATTAGGATCTAGTTTTGGACATTTCGGTATCACACATATATATGATGCGAGCTACATCCTTCCGTACTGTGTAGGGAACGGAAACTAGGAAACATTGTCATTTCTCTAAAGGGCGTGCATTTCAATTTCTCTGTGCATTCAAGCAGTGAATGGAATAATACTTTGGCACTTGTGTTTTGCTAATGTAAGGAGTAGAGAGACTTGGTCGTTAAAAAGTGCTTGGTGATGTGAGTGACCTTTGGGCTTCTTGTGGCGCTGAGTCATGTGAAATATTGCGACACAATATTTGGAAAAAAGCCCACTAGTTCTGCCACGCTGCACTCTAGCATTAATACTCTTTTTGCTAGACTGTCGCACCTACTGGTGATTCACCGTAAGGAAACCGCAGTTTCTCTTCATTTTATCAAGCATTTTATCTCTCTCTCCCTATTATACGAGCGATAGGAACATAAAAAATCAGAGCTGAAGCTGCCAGTGTGTGCAATTCGCTATAGCACTTCGACGCATCTCTGCACTCTTAAAAACATAGACTTTTCGAATGTCGTAAATGTTCCTCAAAGCCAGCAGTAAGAAAAGCCGGCAGATCCCACGCATTGTGGGAATCGATGTAATGCGAAGCAGCCAGCAAAGAGCTGCATACATCGTCTTGTATGTTATTGAGGAAAATGCGTGTCACGGTTTTCATGTTAACTCCTATTATTTATGTTCGCCACACAGTAACGTCGCGCAATACCAACTTCGGGGTAGGTCAAGCTAGCGAAACGGCCGCCAGCGCACCATGAGCGTGGCACGTAAGTCATGCTGTACATGACATGTGTGCCATGACTTTCATGTTAACTCGTGTTATATATATTCGTCACACAGTCATATCGCAAGATACCAATTTCGGTGTATATCAAGCTAGCGAAACGGCCGCTAGCGCACCATGAGCGTGGCACGTAAGCCATGCTGTACATGACATACGTGTCATGATTTTCATGTTAACTCGTGTATTTTATGTTCGTCACACAGTCACGTCGCGCAATACCATTTTCGGGGTAGATTCAGCTAGCGAAACGGCCGCCAGCGCCCCATGAGCGTGGCACGTAAGTCATGCTGTACATGACATGCGTGTCATGATTTTCATGTTAACTCGTGTTATTTATGTTCGTTACACAGTCACGTAGCCAGATACCAATATTGGTGTATATAAAGCTTGCGAAACGGCCGCCAGGGCTCCATGAGCGCGGCAAGTAAGTCATGCTGTACATGACATGCGTGTCATGATTTTCATGCTAACTGGTGTTTTTATGTTCGTCACACAGTCACGTCGCGCAATAGCAATTCCGGGGTAGATCAAGCTAGCAAAACAGCCGCCAGCGCACCATGAGCGTGGCACGTAAGTCATGCTGTACATGACATGCGTGTCGTGATTTCATCGTGTTTTTATGTTCATCACACAGTCACGTCGCGCAATACCAATTCCGGGGTAGATCAAGCTAGCAAAACGGCCGCCAGCGCACCATGAGCGTGGCACGTAAGTCATGCTGTACATGACATGCGTGTCGTGATTTCATCGTGTTTTTATGTTCATTACGCAGTCACGTCGCGCAATACCAATTCCAGGGTAGATCAAGCTAGCAAAACGGCCGCGAGCGCACCATGAGCGAGGCAGGTAATTCATGCTGTACATGACATGCGTGTCATGATTTCATCGTGTTTTTATGTTCGTCACACAGTCACGTTGCGCAATACCAATTCCGGGGTAGATCAAGCTAGCAAAACGGCCGCGAGCGCACCATGAGCGTGGCAGGTAAGTCATGCTGTACATGACATGCCTGTCATGATTTTCATGTTAGCCCGTGTTTTTATGTTCTTCACTCAGTCACGTCGCGCAATACCGATTTCGGGGTAGATCAAGCTAGCGAAACGGCCGCCAGCGCCCCATGAGCGTGGCACGTAAGTCATGCTGTACATGACATGCGTCTCATGATTTTCATGTTAACTCGTGTTATTTATGTTCGTTACACAGTCACGTCGCAAGATACCAATTTTGGTGTATATAAATCTTGCGAAACGGCCGCTAGGGCACTATGAGCGTGGCACGTAAGTCATGCTGTACATGACATGCGTGTCATGATTTTCATGTCAACTCGTGTTATTTATGTTCGTCACACAGTCACGTCGCTAGATACCAATTTTGGTGTATATCAAGCTAGCGAAACGGCCGCCCGCGCATCATGAGCGTGGCATGTAAATCATGCTGTACATGACATTCGTGTCATAATTTTCATGTTATGACTTGTCATTATGTTCGCCATACAGTCATGTTACGCCATACCAATTTTGGTGTACATTCGATTAGCCAAGCGACCAGGAGAGCACAATGTCGTAGGCGGCTAGATAGATAGATAGATAGATAGATAGATAGATAGATAGATAGATAGATAGATAGATAGATAGATAGATAGATAGATAGATAGATAGATAGATAGATAGATAGATAGATAGATAGATAGATAGATAGATAGATAGATAGATAGATAGATAGATAGATAGATAGATAGATACGCTCAAAGTCGCAGAAGTTCGCTAAGAAATGCTTCGCATTAAAAAAAAAAGGGGGTTTAACCAATGCCTGCTTGCGTCAACGTCTCGCAGGTCTGATTTCTATTCTACTGTCGAAAGATTTTGTATTTTTGGTCCTTTCGTTCCGCTTCCGACTGAAACTGACATCCGCTTTGAATATCGTATGTGAACGCCAACTGTGCAAAGTCCGTAAACAAAATACAACAATAAAAGGAGGAACAGAAAGAAAAAAGAACGTTGAAAGGTTGACACCTGAGCCCGGATGCTCTGCATTCTGTGACCAGCGTCCGTTTCCACTCCCCGTGAAACGCGGTGGTCTCCAACGTCGTCGACGTCCAAATTACTTTAATAGCTTTTTCAGGTCTGAGAAATGTGAAGTGTTCAATAGGCTTGCAAGATACAAAGATGCAATCGCACCGAGCCGTTCCTAGAAAATCTAAGTGCTCTTTAATACTATACCAATAACGATAATAAGGTTCTTAAAGCTGCAAGAGCGTCAACCAAGGTGATGCCAATTCAATTGAAGGAAAATCAAAATGAATATGATACATATTCATGAATGAGGATCTGGTGCTTTGCTTTGACAGCCACGTATTAACTATGAGTTGGTGTGCTATCACGTGCTCGTGTACTTAATGTGTCAGAACTCGGAGTTCACCGAGTCAGAGGTAGCCTCACAAGTACATTTCTAAACGATTTTCTGTTAGGTGTATGTAAGAGCAAACCTGCTGCGCAAACTTAGGTACTTAGCTAGCGAGAGCAACCGAGAACCTAATAAAATTACAAGAGAAAGGCATGGACTCTCCCGAGAGCAGTCTCCGAATAAGAACATGTGCTAGGGTGAAAGATGGGAATGTCCCTAGGATTACTCCCCTTACTCAATGCCTTCGGGCCTGTAAGGTATTTTGAATAAATAAATAAATAAATAAATAAATCTCCGAAAAAGATATCATCCGCCGCTTTGAACTTTGAACTGCGCATAACTATCACTCTTCATAGGTCGGCAATCTCACTCATGAGTCGACTCACTGAGTCTGAGTTTGAGTGAGTCTTACTGAGTAACATTTTGGTGAGCTTGAGTCCGATTGAGTTCCGTTGAGACTAATTTTGATCGGTCTGTGTCCGAGTGCGTCCGGTTGGGGAAAATTTTGATGATTCTGAATCCGAGTGAGCCGGAAGCGCAATATATGTGAGTGAGTCTAAGTTCCACATTTTTTTGCCTACCTATATGGTCCTATCTACTGAAATTCAGCATTACTGTCAGGACTATGTCAGCTTACGTTTATGCTCACGTCTGCTCACACATGCTTAAACGCACTAGCGTTCATAGCAAGCTCAATATTTATTTATCAGGGGCGTGAGTTATGGGGACGTGCCTTGAACTCCCCCCGCAAACTCTTACATGGGACGTTCTTAAATGTTTCGTGTGAGTCATTTCTTTAATTTAAAATGTCCTTACGTGATTGCAACCACCGATAAATCTTATTTGAAGACGCGGGATGAAAAGGCGCCAAGCAGAGCAACGATTATGCGAAATTATGTATTACGATTATGTGTTAAAGAGCACTGACACCATGGTTGAAAAAGCTAATTACACGCTACTGGAGTCATGAGTCGACTCACTCAACCTCGTATCGACCCGCGAGTCTGAGCCTGAGTAAGTCTGAGGGAGTAATATTTTGGTGAGTTTGAGTCCGGTGAGTCTGGTTGAGGAAAATTTTGGCGAGCCTAAGTCCAAGTGAGCCCTAAGGGCCATGAGTGTGTCTGAGTGAGCTCCACATCTGTTGCCGACATATGGACTCTTTATTGTGCTAAATTACTTGCCGCTATGCCGCTGCAACCCCAATTATTATTGCAGATTCGCCATGCAGGCAGAGGCGTATAGAGATGAAGACTGCGCTCGAGTAAGCGATTTTTCGGCAGATGTCAATGTCTGGGCTAAGTACCAGAACATTAGTGACGTAGAAAGCAGCCTGTATATTCGCGTGATTGCTTTTCCAGCCTAATATGTGTGAATACAGTAGTTGCAGCTTTCGTATGTGAGCAAGATATTGTAATTCATAACTTTTTTTTGAGATTCACTCTGCTTTCAGAGAAAATTTTACGAGACGCGAATGGTGTTGCCCGACCTTTGTGTTACGGCTTCATGCATTTGTGTTACATTTTATCAAGCAAAATACTAAACACGTATTTAGGTTTTGACAAAACATCTTAATGACTTTTGAAGCCATCCGTGTAAATTCAATAAAAAAATTTATTATTTATGCAGAGCTATGACCTATTACTAGCCGATACTGAATTGGTTGGTTCGTACTCCTACATTAGGAAAAGCCATGAAAGCACTTACCGAAATAACCAGAGAGAAAACACTTTTCTTTTGTAGCAAGTTGTTGAAGCGATAACTGCAGCTAGCATAAATCCTGTTCTATTGCGTACGACGACTTCATTAGTTGCTTTCAACTGTATTCCTCCGTAAACTTGATAAGACAAAGTGTAATACAGTTTCACGTGCATTGAAATGAACCTGACTTATAAAAACTTGCAAATAACAAGCACTTTCTCACTACAACAATAAATATTACCAACATTTTCATTTGCAACTGTTCAAAGTAATATTTATGTGAATACGCACCAATGCGACAGCACCTTTCAATTATAAACGCTCACCCATCTCTCACCACGGTAGAAAACTCAATTTATTCTGGTTGATGGTTGCTTGACTGTAAATCAAATAGTACGGCCATATAAGGGCTGTATAAAGAAATTATACATTCATTTCGACTAAACTTGCCGGTATTATTCACGTTGCCGAAATCCTCTTCTTGCAATAGCAAGTGACTATGTATGATCCACATGCTTACATGACCTCAGTGTTTCACTTAAGGAAACGAGAATTACATTACTTAGATCAATTGAATAATAACGAAGCATTACCAATTAATGTGACTGACCTTATAAAAGCTGTTTTCCTTTAATAGTAAACGTGCTTACGATAAAAGACACCTACTACGGCCTCACTTTCGAGTATTCCTGTATTTTTATGAGTCGCCCAAGTAATGACAAATATCACATTAAAGGGCCAGGTTTAGGTCATATTTGGGAGAGCTGCTGATTTTCTCACTTGCTTGCAGAGCTTGGAAACAAAAAATATGGAGATACCCTAAATAAGTGAGAGTTCTACGTTTCTCTCTTGAATAAAGCTGGAATCCTTTCATTTTCTTTTGAAATAAAAATGCCGAAACATCAAGAAAATAAATTAGATAACAAAATAACGTTCTGCCATAAAGTCTTATAAAGCTGACGTTTGGCATCTTCGCCATATTTTGCATACACCAAATATTTTCAGTTGCATCGCAAAAAGAAGTTTAAGTAGAACAACAATAAACCTGCATCAGCCAGACACACTTGTTCGAGCCCTACCCTAAGGTGCACGTAGAGTCTTATATTCATAGTAAATTTACAGCGCGAGAAAACGAGTTTTTTCATAGTAGATTTACTATGAACGCTTACCAATTAGCCCGGCTTAGCACTCTTTTGCAGTCTTGTATCCTCCGGAATGGCTCATGGTCAATGTTTGCAATGGCGGATCACGAATTCCAATATAACTTCCTTTCTTACGAGAATGGCCTTCAAGCTCAACACGTAGAGATGCCTGGCTAAGTAAATATGTCTTTGAAAATTGCATTCGCTCGTCTTTTGTCGGTCTTATGCTTGGTTTTGCTTACGCCGACGCAATCGCAGGAAGGCGAATTGCAAGTGAACACCAAAGAAAATAAAGTTTGGTGAACTGAAAATTCTGTCATAGGAATTGAAAGGCGATGCTGTTTATCAATCCTTGTGCCTAAGTTCATAAAGGTCGTGTTATACGCTGATGCAAAAAAAAAAAAAGATACAGTAGAGATTTCAGGAATTAGTGAAATATTTTTCGTGCTAAGATCGTGCAGGACATGTATAATGTAACTGACCTAATTTTCACGCGTTACTGTATGGTTTTCTTATTGCCCATCTCTACATTTCTTTACGCCCACTAAATGTATTGCTCCCACGACGGAGACTGTCAAGAATAAACTTGGAGACATACGAGGCTTCAACACTGCTTACTCACAGAGTTTATTGACATAGTGCATTATTGTATTGAGAGAGCGGTGCAGTTGACTACGGGTGCGTTCTAGTACGCCGCAATAAAAAGAACCTAAATCAGGGCCGCTCGCTGACTGAATGGTTCGAATAAGGGCATTGACCGCTTATGCATTTGTTCGGTATACTGTGCTTAATCATTAAGCTCAAGCATAAAAAGTTCCCGCCTCCACGATCCCGATAGGTCAATGACTAAAGCCACACGCTGTCGAAAAATCCTGACAAAGAGCCTGTTATTTCTAAAAGAAAACATTGCGCAACTTCTTTCCCTCAAGACAGCTAGAAAGACGCATAAAGCTGTCACAGAAAAAGCTATCTAGAAGGCCCACTGTTGCAATGCGCTGTCATAACGTGGTCCACTTCTACGGGTTTCTGTTACAATGCTGCGCGACTAATGCCGCGAATTCATAAGCTCTGCTTCGTTGACGTTGCATAACTTACTGTCGGTGTCGTGACCTCAAAACATGAGAACTCTGCTTGGTAATAGTCTGTCAAGGTCTAATTGCACCAGTTATGCATTTATGCATGATGTTATGTTACTTATTTGAATAGTGAAGTGTTACAGTCAGTCAAACAACGCACAGGCACGGCCGCTTCACACTGTGCATTCTATTAAACGGTCGTGGTACAGGCGAACCAGCGACGCGTCCATCAGTCCCATTTTTAACACGAAAGTGTTTTATGCCGTGGTGCACCAAGACTTCACTGACGTATTTCCGTCACGGAAATGATGTCAAGAAAATGTACACGATCAGATGGCAAAGAAAAAAGTCACAGTTTCGCCGCCAAGGGCGAAGCAATGAATGCGATAGCAAGAAACTAATGCTATACGAAGTGAGGCTCGCCAGTGGATACTCTCAGTTTGAACAGCGCTCCCGTCGCAAAGGCGGCCGAAGCAGCAAAGGAAACTAGCGTGCTTCAAGTGTCGAGCTGTGACATTTGATAGTTCGTGCTTGTTTAGCGGCGTCGCTTGAGCTCGAGTGAATTTCGTACGCTCCGTAACATGAGCGCGGACATCACGCTGAAAGCGTGAAACATCCCTCTTCCCCTCACCATGAGAAAACCGCGCGAGCAGACAGCGGAAGGGCAAGGTTCCCCCTGCGTAAATATAAGAAGAGGCGAGTGAGCTCGCCGACGACTTTTAAATGCGCCCGTCGCGCTCCTACCGCCATCTCGCTGGTAATGAAAAAACGCTTATGAACGCCTGCCGTCTCTGAGTCCGTCCAGCGGTAAAGGGTGTGCATATAACGCTCGACATTAGCTACGTGAAGGATGTGCGTTTCGTGGCGTAGTGGTTAGCGCCACTCGCTGCGGAGCAAGAGGTCCCTGGTTCGATTCCGCGCTTCGGAAGCATTTTTCTGAATTATTTTTCTTTGGTGCTTTTATATATATATATATATATATATATATATATATATATATATATATATATATATATATATATACATACTTATACATATACGGTTCATAACGGCGGCGACGGCGACGGCAAAATTCAGCCGAGACTGTCCATATAATTGCTATCGCAATAAAAGTTCCGTCAACGGGCATCGAACCCACGACCGCTCGGTCCGC
Source organism: Rhipicephalus sanguineus (assembly GCF_013339695.2). Classification (NCBI taxonomy): domain Eukaryota; kingdom Metazoa; phylum Arthropoda; class Arachnida; order Ixodida; family Ixodidae; genus Rhipicephalus; species Rhipicephalus sanguineus. The sequence goes on along the minus strand of NC_051180.1, from coordinate 61,986,944 downwards.
AACAACAGATGCTGGGCGCGCTATCCACTGCGCCACGGTCACAGACTCTGGAGGCTTTACAAACGCGCCTTTTATATCTACCACTCTCCTGGTCGGCGGGGTGGTGTTGCCCTGTGAGAGCGGCAAAGTAGAATAATTCGTCATTAATGTGGCTTTCGCGATTAGTACCTACAACGCGTTACACGTGTTACGCTCGTCCCATTGGGCGCGTTTTCAATACAAGTGCAATTTTGTCAATGCCTTAACGCACCGCGAGGTGGAGACCTTAACGCAAGTGTCGTAAAAGCATCGGCCTCGCTCATAGCATCACGCTAATCAAACCAAAAATAGCTCTGCCACGCACGCCTGGCTCAACTGCCTGTAACACCGCGTTCCCCGCCGAGAAAAATTGCGGCCGGCCTATCGCTGCGGCACGACGCGCTTTGCGTTTCCCTCTAGTGCGGCCGTGGTGTTCAATCACAATTTAACATGCCGCAGGATGGCGACCAAGTTCTGCGTCCAATATGCGACGCTCTTCTGACTATCACAACTCGTTCTCTGATTACGCCAAGAGTATGAAGTTGGGCATGTTGGTAATGCATAACTGATCACGTAGCGCAAAATTTGACACAGGACAAGAGAAAAAGTCTTGCCCCCATCAAATGGCAGCCAGTTTTAAAGGGCCCCTCACCAGGTTTGACAATTTTGAGCTAACGAGCGCAATGCATACACTGCACTGACCTCCATTAAAAAGGCTGGACGGCGCATCCTCGCTCTGCGAGACGGGCGCTTGTGAAGCCACCGGAAGGTGCCCTGTTTGTCCCGGAAGCCGGCGTCTTCTGTGCGTCTCAGTCGCGCAATTCAAATATTCTCGGGTGGCAGCTGTTGTTATGATCGTTTTTATTTTTTATTTTTTCAAACTCTGCGATTACGCCTCACTTTAGACGCTGACGAACGCTACACAAAAGATGACAGACGCCGTGCCGACACCGTCCGAATACGGCGGAGTGCTGCAACGCACAAAATGCGTAAAAAGTAATGCAACTTTGACGTACTTGCGCGTGAAATGTTTTCCCTGACGACTTTTCCGGTCGATTCGTACAGTTTACTGCGCTACAAGCAGGTATTTCTTTAAAAAAAAGAAGAGAAAAGCTCTTTTCCGGGACAAAAACGGCGGCTTCCGGTGGCTTCACGCCCGCGTGCTCGATGCGCCATCCAGCTCCTCCTAGTGGAGATCAGTGATACACTGGGCGTTCACGATCACGTCTGCCAAAATTTGCAACGCTACGCGCCGCGGATATGGGTCAAATTTCAAGGTGAACGCTGCTTGCCCTTCGTCTCGCGGGCGCGCGCTTTAGAGAATGAGGGGGATGACGTACATGAAAAAATGGCCCTACGTAGATGGTAGTGCTGTGACGTCGCTCCTCTACGTAGACGACTGTGCTCTGACATCGTTAACAGTAGCACGTGCCACTGCGATAATTATTTGACACGACATGTTTAGTTTGTATAATGTCTTGCTTGAATAGATTAATAAAACTTGAGAGAATTAATGAGACACACAAAAGGAATGTGTGCGTCTTTTTCATTTTTTTTTTTGTGAATTGCAGCGAGATGCGGGGCTAATGTACCTCCCTTTCCCATGTGTTCGTGTCCCCGCGGTTAGCGCATCGAGCAGACGCCAGCCCTGGAAACAAAAGTAATGTTCTGGCGCGTTCGAGCACTCATTATGCTCATTTATTCTACCGCGTCCAAGTAAACGTTAATGCAGCACTGGCTCATGATACCGCCACTCTCATGCCCGTTCAAATCGATCAACTTTCATGCCCGTCCCGCAGAAACAGGCAGTACCCACAGAGAACGCCGACAAAACACCCATGGCCGCTACATAAAAAAAAAGGTAGCGGCCGTGCAACGCCGCTCGCTGCTCGGGCACGTCATGCGCACGTGACCATGCATGCGCATGACGTGTTCATGCGTATGTGTCAAGTGAAGAGGGCAGGGAAGGGATTTGGCTTGCTAAGGCTACACGGGGCGAGTGGCAAGGGTCTGAAACTTGCCTCCTCGCATCATGGTTTCGCGCCGCTACAAATTATTGTTTTAGGGGCGTAGCTCCTCTTAGTCTAACCTTGTCACGCGTCCGTTGTCCGGCGTATCTCCCGGCAGCCGGCAGTAAACGGCAGTATCTGTGCGGTGGTGGTGGTGGTGGTGTGCGGCGTGACCACCCTTACTGCGCATGCGGATACCCTCTCCACACACCTCCTCTCCACTCCCCCTCACCATTCCCCATGTCCACTACCCCTCTCCCCTTTCCCTCTCCACTCACCCTCTCACCTTCCCCTCTCCACTTCCCCCCTCCCCTCCCCCTTTCCACCCTTCCTCTGAAACGCGGGCTAGACATCGAAATTCTCTCCTGCGCAACGCCGCGATGAGCTCGAGCGCATGCGCGCCCCCTCCCCTTCTCTCTCCTCTCCTACGCTGCCCCCCCTCTCGCCCGCCTGTCGACCGCGTTCCCCGCTCGCCCTGTGAGAATTAACGGCCAGGCTAGATGGAAGATACGACGCGCGTAGCGTCGTTCCACGACGCGAGGTCGGTAGCATGCCCAACGAACGCCAACGGAACGCGATCGTGGAAGTGCTCCGGCTTCGCATCGCCTCATGGCTGTAAGAATGTAAGATTTCGAGTATGGCAGTTGTGAGCATCTTGAATGATTTGTTTGTTTTTTGCATTTCGAGAGTATATATGCGTACGCTCCTCGAAATAAACCTTGTTGGAAGTAAGCGCTCGTCTTCGTCCCCCTCTCTTGTCCTGTGTCAAATTTTGCGCTACGTGATCAGTTCTGATTACGCTTTCACCGTTAACTACTACAGCTACCACAAGGGTTTGTTTAATCATTGAACATGGACGTTAGTCGTCGGCATGGAGATGTACCACTAAGCATCAAAGTGGGTGCATCCATGTTAAACGGCGCTATAGCTGCCAGACATCGATATACATTGTTCAAACTCTCTTATATCGTAGTACAGTAAATATTCAGTTACTTCTAGGGCACGTTTTACTATCGTGTTTTTCCGATTCCTATGACGGAGGGATCAACCATGTTTTTTTTTTCGTTTATATGCAGTACAGACAATGAAAACTAGCCTGCTTCAAAAAAAAAATCACAGCATATCCACGGAGTGAATGATGATGAGTGGGCGAAGCTGCGGAGGTTCATCGGTAAACCTCACGTGACTCTTCCGTGAATTCTGCCCAGTACGTCATCACCGACGTGAGATCGGGCGCGTTTATACTAAAGGTTCGATGAGTTATGACGACTTGCAGCTCACTTTAATTTTACATGTACGCTGTGAATTTTCATTGTTTAGAGTACCATTGCCTTAGAAAACATCTGGCGTCTTTCGTTAAGCAGCTGCCGTCTTTTCGTTTTGCTTTAGAAACATCTGGCGTTCTTTCGTTTTGCTTTTAGAAAACATCTGGCGTCTTTCGTTGGTTTATTTCATCAATCAACGGCGTTTTGAACAACATTTTTATTGTTTAATCACGCACAGGAGAAATCTCACCAGGCACTACCTTGGAGGTAAACAATGGCTGCTAATGGGTATGAGAGACAGAAGAAGTCGGCTTTTAGCTAACACTTACACTTCTACTAACGTTTCCTACTGGAACATGCCAATGGCTGCTAATGGGGAATGAGGGACAGAAGAATTTGGCTTTTAGTTAACGCGCACGCTGCGAATTTTTTATTGTTCAACAACGCACAGGATAAATCTCCCACCGGCACCACCTTGGAGGTCAAGATCTGGTACTAGCGTTACGACTGGTTACGCGCTACGACTACGACAACTACGAGGGACGAACGGGTGCCGCTTTAAGGAGCTTCGCCCCTAAAAATACATGCAGAAATGCAAACATGGTTAGAGTACTTTTACTTCTTGCTGCTGAATGCAGAGTTTCTAAACCACGAGGGAAACCGCAAATTCCATTCTTCTGGTTCAATGCATGTGATGACCTAAATCATTTGCTTAAAATTTATTTTAGGCAGCTTACTCTTCACACAAAATTGTTAACATAAGGTAATTTATAGGTCATAATGATTAAGCAGATCACTAATGTGTATACGATAGCGTTTAATTTGACAAAAATACGAATGCTAGGTAAAAGATACATAATGTACGCCATGGTTTCCTTATTTCGCACAGGGTATCAGCCTAGAGTTTCTAGATTTTCTGAGCTGCCATGCCTTAGGCAGGGGTGATATTCTGGTTTAGCTCAGTGCAGATAAATCAGCACGACACGGGCGTGAACGATAGAAACGAGACGCAGATTTAAAGCAGCAGGCACTAAGTCGAATTCATGTTGGATTTGCGTATCACAAAACAGGCGATGCATATATCACATGTGGCATTATATCGGGTTGGACACGGATGTCCAAACTCCAGAGACAGAACCTCACGCTGAAACCAAGCGTTCGCACCTCTCATAGATCTGCGGGCACGTCGTCATTGGCATAAGCCTTCCGTCAATTCGGGGTCTTCTCGCAACCGCCGTTGCGTTTCCCGTTCCTAAGTATTCTCTCGTTATACGTACTCGGGGTCTTCGTCTTGCCGCCGTCGCTTCGCAGCCATTTGTTGGGCTCATGGAAGAAATTTTTCCTCCATGGTTGGGCTAACTGCTGCCTTCTTCATTTTCACTAGACTAGTCGCGAGTAGTGGAGTTTACTCAAATTGTGGCACATTCCAGTTTATGATGATGATAGTGTTCCGATAGCCCGCACAGTGGCACATACCCGTTTGATGACGAGAGTGCTTTTCATCTTTAGGTGAGTAGTGATATTTACCTAATTGCTGTGGCACATACCCGTTTATGATGATCATAGTTTCGTGATACGAGATACAACGAACGATTTGCTAAACAGCTTCGCTGTTAAAGAAAGCATTAAACACAGAGCAAACACTCTTAACAATACAGTCACTAATAAAGGTTCTATCTAAAGAGCAGCGCTTGGGTTAGCTGATAGTGGATTGCGCGCACGGGTGCGCAGAACTGTCTTGACGCTTTTGTGCTTGTCTATCTTAGCAACAATTACCTCCTGTGCAATAGATTGAAACACGAATAGATTAGAGACGGTTTTAGGAGAGATAAAACAATGTATGTACCACCCTCGCTTTTAAAAAAATACAGTACTGTACAAGATAATCATTTTCTTTTGCCTTTAGGGCCCCAGTGCATGGCTATTATTATCGGAGTAATGTGCCGTTAGAATGGAACAAACATGACGGGCAGGCCCCTCGCCTGCAAATGGTCAGGAAAAGGCTATGGCTATGCCGTCGAAATTTTCCGCTCTATCCTGACACTAATGACTAATGGCCCGTGCGCTCCTCGTTTGTTTTCTTCAGTAAATCACTATAAGCAAAAGAAAGCAATACTCTCCGCTGAAGTAGGCTACATAACACAGGAAATGAAATTCGAATAGAACAAAGCCTGCACTTGAAGTAAAAAAATTGTCTGGGCAGAAGGAAAAGCGATTGCACGAGAAAGTTTAAGCGAGCGAAACAGTGATCAGTCACTCTTGAAAAAACTCATCTGCAAGCCCTCCCCCCCCCCCCAAAAAAAAAACAAACAAAAAAGCACTGGTTTCGTTTTGAAGATGACTTGTTGCGTCAGTTCGCTTGCTTATCTGCGCTAAGCTTTTTTCTTTTTGCTTTTGGTTTTTGTAGCGTTAATTTCTCGGGTTTACCCTTTATATGGCATAGCTTTCGCTAACGTAATTTTCTTTAGTCATGTTTGAGAAACTGGCCTAAAAATATGAAGTGTCTGAAAATATTTTCTTCCTTGTTTACGAAGCGTCCCTCTATAGCATCAATGCCGAGAAGAAATGCTAACAAATTACTGAACTTCAACCAACTCCATTTGTACTTAACCATGCACTACAACATAGGAATTCTTTGCTGATGCTTATGTTGCACCACTTTCTTACATGACCACTTACGCAAAAGGGGGATCCCTCAAGCAGCTGTGGAATTATCATATGAGTTAAAACATTAAAAGAATATTAGGGAATAGACTGATGAAAAAATATAGCGAAGCCTCTAGAAACATTGTATGAAAAGTAAAAATATGTGATACGTTAAAAAGAACCCCTAGCCACAAAGATCGGATTCTTCTATAGTGCTTTAGTGAATGGGAAATCGTCCAGCAAAACTCAACATGCTACACTCGTTTCTACATAGCACAGCAATAAACGCACGGCCACATGAATGTTGCGCAAGCCGCAGTGCAGCAAGATACTCGGAGTTACGTATTCACTCACATTTGCTCCAATAAGCTCCTTTTTTGCGTTTCCCATGCCTATATGTCGTTGACCGAGAGTGCCGCAGCTGGTGAGACGCTGCTGCACGCATGCTCTGGGCTGGATCGGCACATCTTACAGGCAGCGGTGGAGGAAGATGTGGTCACTTATGTAAGTTAGCCTCTGGAGGTGTGATGACTGCTTGTGAGCTCGAATGCATGGTGCAGCTTGCAGTGCGTGAAGACACAAAACGGCTTTCTTTAAACTTTAAGACAAGTTCCGAGCGTGCGGTCTCCTAGATTTTAAGTCATCATCATCATCATCATCATCATCATCATCATCATCATCATCATCATCAGCCTTACTAGGCCCACTGCAAGGCAAATACCTCTCCCATGTTCCGCCAATCAACCCGGCCCTGTGCTGTCTGTGGCTACGTTATACCCACAAACTTAATCGCATCTGCCCACCTAACTTTCTCTCTACCGTTCGCGCGTTTGCCTTCTCTTGGAATCCAGTCTGTTTAATGATAAGCGGTTATCTTGCCTACGAAATGGGCATGTAGCCCTGCCCACGCCCATTTCTTCTTCTTAATTTCTACTAAGCTGTCTTTTACACCAATCTGTTTCCTGACGCACAGTGCCCTCTTCTTCTCCCTTAAGGTTACACCTGTCATCTTGCTTTCCATTGCTAGCTGCGTTTTCCTCAATTTAAGTTGAACACTCTTTGTAACAAGCAAGGTCTGAGTACAGGCTAGTTGGTATCTCATTTAAAATTGTGATTACAGCGCAAGGGAAGACACGAGACAGAGACCAACGAACACGAGCGCTCTTTGTAATCCTCCAAGTTTCTGCGCCGTAGATAAGTACCGGTAAGATGCAGCTGTTGTATACGCTTCATCTTGAGGGATAGCGGTAAACAACTATTCACGATTTCAAAATGCTTACCGAACGTGCCCCTACCCATTCTTTTCTTCTGCTTACTTCAGTCTCGTAGTTCAGCGCCGCGGTAACTGCCTGTCTTTAGTAGACGTATACCTCACAACTTCCAGTGTCTAGCTGCCTATCGAAAAGCGCTGTTCTCTTCCGAGACTGTTGCACATTAGTTTTCTGCATATTAATCTGCAGGCCTACCATACTGCTTTCCTTGTCATTTGAGTTATCATGAGTTGCAATTCGTCCCCTTAGTTGCTCATTAATGCAACGTGATCTGCGAATTGCATGTTAGTAAGATACTCTTTATTAACTCGTGTCTCTAAGTCCTCCCACTCTAGAGCGCTCAAGACGTCCTGTAAGCACGCGGTGAATAGCATTGGGGAGATCGTGACCCCCTGCCTTATACCCTTGTATGTTGGAGTTTTGCCGCTTTCTTTATGGAGGTCTATGGTGGCTGTGGAGCCGCTGTAGATTTCGTCCAGTATTTTCAGATATGTTTATATATCGCGTGCAATGGTCCGCCGTACAGTCAGCCGCAAGCGCCCCGGAATGCCGAGATGCAGCAAGAGTGGTGGCAGCGTGCTCAGGGTGTTCTGCTGCCCCTTGCACTTAAGGAGTGCACACTCCTTGTCCTTCTTATTCATGAGCTCTAATGTTTAGTAACAATGCATCGTATCTGCGACAATATTCTAATTATTAATTCAAGTTCGTTTATCTTAATTCAGTGGCATCGGCGCGGGCTTGTCGTAACCTAATAAAAAGAAGTGAAGAAAGCACCTGCACATAACGCATCTCCATCTTGCAATTCGGTGACAGTGTTTATATGCAGATGAAGTAGCGAAACGAAGTATTGAGACATCTCCAAAACCTGAGGTTAATAGTACAACATAACATCATGAATTCTGTTCCTATTGCTCGTATAATAATGCGAAATTTTGCTTTTTTTTAAGTGCACAGTATGTTTTCACGAAGAAAAAGGGACTTAAATATAAACATTTCAGTACCGAGGGGCCAATAAGTCAAACTTATTATTAATCTGTTGCACAGAAATATAATCCTGCATACATTTGTCACTTTGCCGAACTCATGCCGAGGCTAGACTCACACGAGCCATGTGTCTACCACTTGTAATCTATATTAAGAATAGCTGAACAAATCCTTACTCTGGGCAATTTTTCCGACTACGAGATTACTTCGTTAATGATCTGATGCTTCCGAAATGTTTAGTGACCATGGAGGCAAGGCAAGACGAAGTTGAATAGACGAAGGAAACAAAGCGCCGACCAAAAGTAAAAACATATTCTTAAAAAGACGTTTCGGCTCCCGCACGGGAGCCTTGTTCACAATGTGAACAAGGCTCCTGTGTGGGAGCCGAAACGTCTTTTTAAGAATATGTTTTTACTTTTGGTCGGCGCTTTGTTTCCTTCGTCTATGTCTTTCCCCGGCCAGGCGGGTTTCCGCCAAACTCTCGACTTCATAAACGAAGTTGAATATAGGCAATTAGCATGGACGCAGCAATTCCGTACGCTAATACTCCTGGCTTTTGCTAATTTCGATTTTTTCTGAAGAGCGTGTACATTGTGCTCACTGTTGAAGTAGATACCCAGTGAATATTCGGCAGTCACTATATCTATGCGCTTTGAAGGCCTCAAACCAGCAATATTGTCTCACTGTAGCTTTAAAAAATAAGTATTCATTTTAACGCCCGTAAAATCACTATTATTAGCTTTTTTTAGTGGGCGACATAGACGTTTAATGCACTGCCTTATTTTTTATTTCTTTAGCTGTACATTAGAATTGCGTTTTCAAAACGTGCTTCTTTGTTTCTCACCAATTTGTACGAATTTACTACAGCTTTTGACGCCCATTGCGCTTCTCCGGTAGTTAAGATGTGTGTGCTAATTATATTGTATCAAAAATGTGCCTGCGCAAACTCATGTAGGAAAGGGTGTTTCAGCTCCACTAACGTGAAAGCTGTGCAGGGCGAAGCATGCAGTGTGCGCCGGTGTTTCCCACAGCAAAATCACTAATAGTTGGCAATGAGAGGCAGAAGAAGGATTAGACACAGAGACCCGCAGTCCGCTTTTAGTAACGTGTACACTGCGGATATTTATATTTTAACTACGCACGAGGTAGCCGTTCAACGGTTGTGCAGCGCGAGCAGTCAGTTTTAGGGGCGAAGCTCCTTAAGGCGGCACCCGTTTGTCCCTCGTAGTCGTAGTCGTAGTAGTCGTAGTGCTTAACCAGTCTTACGCTTTGACCTCCAAGGTGGTGCCGGTGGGAGATTTTTCCTGTGCGTTGTTGAACAATAAAAAATTCGCAGCGTGCGCGTTAACTAAAAGCCGAATTCTTCTGTCTCTCATTCCCCATTAGCAGCCATTGGCATGTTCCAGTAGGAAACGTTAGTAGAAGTAGAAGTGTAAGTGTTAGCTAAAAGCCGACTTCTTCTGTCTCTCATTCCCATTAGCAGCCATTGTTTACCTCCAAGGTAGTGCCTGGTGAGATTTCTCCTGTGCGTGATTAAACAATAAAAATTTCGTTCAAAACGCCGTTGATTGATGAAATAAACCAACGAAAGACGCCAGATGTTTTGTAAAAGCAAAACGAAAGAACGCCAGATGTTTCTAAAGCAAAACGAAAAGACGCCAGCTGCTTAACGAAAGACGCCAGATGTTTTCTAAAGCAATGGTTTTCTAAACAATGAAAATTCACAGCGTACATGTAAAATTAATGTGAGCTGCAAGTCGTCATAACTCATCGAACCTTTAGTATAAACGCGCCCGATCTCACGTCGGTGATGATGTACTGGGCAGAATTCACGGAAGATTCACGGTTTACCGATGAACCTCCGCAGCTTCGCCCACTCATCATCATTCACTCCGTGGATATGCTGTGATTTTTTTTTCAGTCAAGAAACTCGCTAGCAGACACTGCCTGCGTCGGCGTTGTCTCTCGCGGGCGAGGGCGCGTTCTCGTTCCTTGCGAGCTGGTAGTGCAGCGTTCATTGCAGAAAGCGTGTATCCATAGTCAACGCGCACCGTTCGTTCTCTCTCGCCACCCGGCGAGCGCTGAGGCGGTGGCGCCCTCTCTTGAGCTCAAGCAAAAGGACCGCCCCGACAGCAGACGACGATGCACGATGCAGGCCGACACGCCGAGACCCTAAGGTGCTTCGACCATGAAAAGTTGCACTGGTGGAATTGTGCCCAACAACCATTTCTTAGGCATGTACTGCAACTTTCTGAGAAAAATTTGCTGATGTAAGCCGCCTCGTGAATTTCGACCGGGGAAGAAGTTTCCGAGGGTATATTATCTGATGTTGCAGCACTGGAGTTTGACTTGAGGAGGTCCCTCCGAAACACGTAATACCACTTGTGCGGCAGCTTTGCAAAATATCAGCGACAGAAATGCGCCACGGCATGTGGCAAGACTTTTCAACAGCGAAACTGTTTTATCTCAGCGTAAAATGTCGTGACCCAACATTACCATCATCATGAACCTGCACGTGCTGTGTTCGTTCTCTACTTCGCCTTCTTCATCTTCTGCTTCACTCCTAGAACACGTGCGCCGATTTGTCCGGCGTATAGCAAAGGGGAAGTGCAAAGAAGAGGAGGGATGCGAGAGTGAGAAGGAGGGAAAGGAGGAGGGGAGAGAGTAAAGCAGAATATATAAAGAATAAACAGAGAAGTAGAGAAAAAGAAATGCACAAAGAGAAAGAAATAGAGATAATGAAATAAAGAGAAAGAAAGATAGACAGAGAAGGAAAGACAAGTATAAATAAACAGACAAAAAAGATAGCCAAAACAGAGAATAGAGTAAAAGAAAGAGAAAACGAGAGATAAACAAAGAAGGCAACCCAGCTCTATAGAGAAATATAGAGAAATGAAGAAATAGGTTGCCCAGAGTGTGGCGACGCGCCCGTGCTTCACTGTGCCAAGCTTTGCTCGACTTAGTGGAAACTTCCCGATTTTTTAGATGCGAAGTATCTTAAGGCGGAGCTCAATCCGGTGGTGGTGGTGGTGGTGTGCGGCGTGACCGCACTTATTGCGCATGCGCATACCCTCTCCACACACCTCCTCTCCACTCACCCTCTCCCCTTTCCATCTCCACATACCCTCTCCCCTCCCCCTTTCCAATCTTCAAGGCATTCTCTACACACACACACACACACACATATATATATATATATATGTATATATATATATATATATATATATGTGTATATATATACATATATATGTGTATATATATACATATATATGTATATATATATACAGATATATATATATATATATATATATATATATATATATATGTTTGAAAATGTTTGAGGCCCGTGTACTTAGATTTAGGTGCACGTTAAAGAACCCCAGGTGGTCGAAATTTCCGGAGCCCTCCACTACGGCGTCTCTCATAATCATATCGCGGTATGACTAACGTGGTCGGTAATGCACTATATATATATATATATATATATATATATATATATATAGGCGAACAAGCAAGACGATAATAATAATATCTGGGGTTTAACATCCCAAAACCACGATATGATTATGAGAGACGCCGTAGTGGAGGGCTCCGGAAATTTCGACCACCTGGGGTTCTTTAACGTGCACCTAAATCTAAGTACACGGGCCTCAAACATTTTCGCCTCCATCGAAAGTGCAGCCGCCGCGGCCGGGATTCGATCCCGCGAGCTTCGGGTCAGCAGTCGAGCGCCATAACCACTAGACCACCGTGGCGGGGCAACAAGCAAGTCGAGCTTGATCTGTTCATTAGTCTGATGAACCGTAATTAGGCTTGGCTCGGGAACACAGTGCGGAGGGCAATCTAGTGAGCGTCGAATACTTGGCTCATTGAATCGGTAAGCAGAACTGTAAAGCGAAAAGCGCTTGTTAGTTTTGAAGTCTTCTTCCTCGCTGTTTTCATTCACTCTGTTGTACATTGCTGCTAACATGGGTTGTTAAGGGAAAGTCATCAGTAGAGACAACATGCATGTGTCCATGCCTGGACTTCCCTCTTAGTTACTCCCTCATATTACTCTTTCAACGGCGTGAAGTGGCGTTGCGGCAACAAAGGCAGTGTGTAATCGGCTAATATTCCCTATGAAATTACCTATGCTTTTCAGGAAAGCAGCGTACACTGAAGAACGTGTTGTAAGGGTGTCGTTTCGGCTCACAAGAACAGTCCTGATATCGTGCATGCCTCTCGATTGCATTATCGCCGCGGGCCCGGCACTTCCAGGTCACAAATGGCATGCACGTTATGAGCGTGAGACAGCATTCTTCATAGGAAAGTGGCGAGTGCCGAGAATTCAAGAAAGGAAATGCAAGCCAGCAGCAAAGCAGCCGGTTGAAGATCTCTCCGTCGTTGCTATGGCAACGGCGCGCGCGGCCGTGCTCGCTTCCGAGTCTGCTTGCCTACCGTTTCGCCGTCTGTTCCGTGCACACCGCTCCCCGCCGCCGGCCTGCGCCAGTCAGCGGGGGGGGGGGGGGGGGGTTGGTTAAAGGGAGGGGGCACTTGCTGAAGGCCTTGACAGTTTGAGAGAAACACCTATTCTCATTATTCTTGTCAGTAAAACACCGCCTCCGTCAAACTTTTGGGAGGGGAGGCGGGCCCTTGCGACATACCCCCTAGCTACGGGCCTGGCCTCTGGACTCCTAGGTGGCCCCGGTCGGTTGAGGTTAACTAAAATCTGGGTTCCTTTTCTTTGTTATTAAGTAATGGGTTGTGTGGTAATAAAAAATAAAACATTAGAAGTTTACTTGCTCCATTTCCAAAAGCGAAACCGAAACTGCAGCAAATATCATGGTTGCAATGCTCCAGCGAAAAAAAAGAAGCAACTAAATCTTCAACAGTGTTGTACTAGTAAGAATACTTGCTGGAGTTCTACGTGCCCAAACCATAATATGTTTATGATACATGCCGTAGAGGAGGGCTGCGGAAATTTCGACCACTTCAGGTTCGCAACATGCATGTAAAACCAAGTACACGAGCCTCTAGCATTTTCGCATTGTTCAAGAATGCTGGAGCCGCCGTCAAACCTGTGCCCTTTGGGTCAGCAGCCGAGCACCATAACCGCTGTACCACCGCGGCAAACATAGGCAATTCTGGGAGACAGAAAAAAAAAAGAAAAAAGCCGCATTGGGATTCGAACCAAGGCCCCAGCGATTGCGCGCAAACAGCCAGCATGGATGATCAACCCATTCAGCCACAGCGCACGGCGGCTAACCCGTGATACGATAGCTATTATAAAGATACTACGGTCAAACTCTCCCTGCAACGCTCCTTGCAAGTGTCCCCACCTTCCAAAGAGCAGGAACGGAATGCAAAAGTGAAAACAGCTGCTTTCTGTTTGCAAAAATGCTCTGTAGACAATGATTCGATGTTTCACAGCGCAAGGAACGAGGACGACATTGGAAAACACACACAGCGCTGAACTTAAAACTGACTATATTTTCAAGCTTACAGCAATATATATGCGCTCTTCACCAGAAAGAAAAAAATAGAGCAAATGAAGCATGCAAAAAATTCCAGAAAAAATCGTAGAAGCCCAAACAATTTTGAAACATGATAAAAAGTGCACGAGTGCAGCTTCGCTTGATCTTTCGAGCAACGAAAGCGAATTTCTCGTGATCGTAAAATATATGTGATATCGATGATGGGTTGTTGTTTCTTGCGACTACCATTTTTTGTACACCAGGCCTGCAATTGTCGCGTGACCAAAATCACGTAACATCACACATCTACTTATGTGACTACAATCACTTAACAACTAGCCACGTTACTAAAAATCACGTAAAATCAAGTAATTAGTCTCGCCACTAAAATCCCGTAACGTCAGGTAACTTTTCACGTGACGTGTTGGCGCCAAAAACTTCGGAACAACCGGGTGGCGCGGGGCAACCTCAGCGTCCGCACTGGACTCTAATAAAGATGTACTTTCTCTCTCACGTGACTAAAATCCCATCACGTAACTACTAGTGACGCGACATTTCCCCTTCAGAACCACGCAACAAGTGCGTAGTCTGGGGAACCGACCGAAACCTGTGAAGAATAGATTATCCAAGCCTAGCCATATCCTATAATGCTATACTAGCAAAAACTTTGCACCTCTAGCAATAGCTTGGTATTACTAGCAAAACCTTAGAAGAAGCGAGGTCGAACGCTAGCTCCGCTTTCGGTTCCAGCCTTACGCAACCAGTACATGCTGCGCACATTTTCATTTACAGATGTTTAAAATGGCATCTTATTGCGGTACGTTGAGGTGGGCTGCGAGTGCGTGCGAAAAGCTGCTGAATCACAGGATTTTCGTTTCGTAACTGAGAGCACCATTCCCTGGACTTCCCGAAAGCTTTGATCCACACACGTCATATCACACGGACCTATCCAATGCAGCGCACAGTGCTATGTGATGTTAAAGGAGAAGGCATGCTGGTTTTTTTCTGTTCACGTAGGGCGATAGATATGACAAGAGATGAATAAAAATCCCAGTTTCACCGCATGGACGATGCAATGAGTGCGATAGCAACAAATGAAGTAAAGCTGCAGGCAGCTAACTCAGATGCAGTCTCGCGTAACTCTACAAAATGGTGCTGTAAGAGAACACAGCCACTCCAGGTAGGAAAGGGGATTTCGCACAGTCTCTTCGAGTTGAGAGCGCAGCATATAGAAGGGTATATGAGCCGTCCGCTGATGCTTGTCGAGATAGTGACTTTGATTTCATTTAACTTAGGGCGAAATCATTGCACTGCTGTTTGAAAAAGAACAAATAATTTTTCCTATTCTTTGATTGGCTTAAAGGGATACTGAACAAAAATTTGAAAAAGCTACGAAAACACTTACATTCGACTCGGACGACACGACTGTTCCTGTACGCAGCGTTTATTTCACGTAATTTCGAGCAGTTGGCCGTATTTTTAGTGGATTGTGAGAGCGCGGCGGCTGCATGCCACTGCGCTTGTCGGCGGACGTGACGTCGAGTGCTCCAGCAAGAGGGGGGCAACCGGCACGCTCTCTCCTGCCCTGCCACTTCCCTTTCTCCACCTCTCCTCTCAAGAACCGAGGGTGGCTGGTGTGGCGCTGAGCCTTGTCCTCTTTTCCCCACATAGGAAACAAAATAGCGCTTATTCCTCAAAAACCGCTACAACTACCGAGCGTGTCGCGAGAGCGCAAATATGCAAGGTGCGAGTGACAGTGGTTCCACGAGCGGTCATTGCGACTCCGAGTTCGACAGGCCTCCAAAACGGATGCGCCAAATACAGCAATATGCGTGTGACCGTTCTGCTGTGTCAAGCGACAGCAAGGACGACGAGCCAGACGAGCCGCCGTAGCCCAACGTGGTTCGGCAGCCAGGACCAGCAATTTACACAGTAACTCATGGTCACTATCCTCGAAGTGTTCGGAGCACAAAAAGTCACGCTTTGAAGGCACCCACGTTGGCTGCGATGGGCACGCAGCGCGAATCCATATCCATCGGAGCTTCGGCTCTGTTGGAAAGGTTTCACAGGGCACACCCTAGCGCAGAACAGCGTTGAGGCATTCTGCGTTGTCAGGTGCTTCACCATTCACATTACGTAGCAGCACACAACACAGACGGCAAATTCGTAGACGTGGGCGCAAGCTCCGCTTGAGAAAACAAATATACGGCCGAGAGCGCCGCAATGGCGTCGTTGGCTGCCGGTTGAGAACACGCACGGAGAACACCTTCCCGACCGTGAAAACACGTTTTGAGAGAGATGCGCGGCAGCGGGTGGCGGCTTGCGATGTCCATTGGTAAGCGATTTTGCTGCGAGCACGGTTGGCGAGTCACTATCCGCGGAGTTTCGCGTCACTTCCTCTCTAGTTCGCGGTGCGGCCGCTAGACGCGCCAATTCGCGAAAAATGCATTAAATTCATTATTTTCTGCTAGTCTGTGGCTGAAATGAAGGTTGTTTCAAGAAATTTCAGCACCCAATCTTTCAATTGAGTCATTTATCTCGGCGGCGAAAATTTTGTTCAGTATCCCTTTAACTATCTGTTGGTTTCATTAGTAGTGTCTAACAAAAAAAAGAACCCCTCAAAAAATTCCCCTTTGTTCGTTAAGATTACGACAAACACTTGCGTTAGCCCTAAAGTAAAAAGCAACTGCAAAAACGTCTAACTTTGTCATTTAATTACTATGCCCCGCTTGTCAAAGCTTAGTTCGCTTCCTTTACGTTGCTGAATTGTAGGTATCCGAGAAGGTCGTAACGACATCATTGAGAAGGGAGAAATAAGTTTCCACCACAATACGCATATAAAAGTTCGAAAGAGCTTAGTTCACCATAACTTGATCGGGCGTTCTGTTCCTTAGGACGTTTATAAAAGAGTAAAGTAAGAGTTACAAATGTAGATCTGAACGATGTGATACGCGTGGAGTGTTTACACATACACTAAAAAAGTCATATAGTAAAGAGGAAAAAGAAAGGGCAGCTCAAGATTCTATTCAAGAACCGAAACCGAAACGAAAGCTCTTTTTTGTTTCGGCGGCGACATCCTCTGCGAAGCTGCAGAACTAAGTCACGGACTGAAAAAAAAATTCTGATCCGTCGTCAAGAATCGAACCTATGACGGCGTGGTTATGCCGCGCCCTGCACTTGAGCGATTAGCTCGCTCGGCC